>NW_010535743.1:0-38190 GCF_000687285.1 Phaethon lepturus
CGGTGCCAGCAGCTGTGGGTGAGCGGTGCGGGCTGAAAAAATGCAAATATATACACGTAAGAGGGTATATGTGAAGAGGGCGGTTGTGACCTCTGTCAGTGCTGGGGGCAGAAAGCCGGCAGCCATTCTGTCTTCCTTCATGCTTTTCTTTAATGTTGTCAGCATTAGTAAGGACATTTGCCACCACTGCCACTGAAGGCTAATCCAGGTTGGGCCCCTGTCATGATACTGAACACAGCGGCACTCGGATGTGAATCCCTTTTTGCAGGTGACGAAACAGAGGCACATGGCACTCAACATGCCCCTTGTAGCCACTCGTTCACACGGGGCAAGCTGTACAAGGCACTTTCGAACAGCCAGAAGGGATCCACCAGGCTCCCCACCATCACTTACTTCAACAAAAGATTTGGTAGCTTCTATATAATATTAATTGAAAGTATTGCCAAAGTCTTAATTCTTGAGGTTTTGGTTTGGGGTTTGTTTTTTTTTTTTGAGCTATTATTCATTGCAACGTATTCAGTAACTGTCAGGTGGAACAGAGCATCTGTCGAGCTCTGTTAACCAGTCACCCACACAGTCCTCATAACACGCAGAGTAAACCTTGCCCATACGTGCCATCCTTATCAACACAACACTCATATTTACTCTGAGGTAGCGACTAGTCATAACTTTCAACTTCATTAATCTAGATATGTATTGAGCTGGCTTCCAGCAAAGTTAATCTGACTTAAGGAGAAAGACCTCTGATATAGCTCACCCGGCAACTGTACCAAATTTGGCAAGTCTTATATGACACTTCCAACCTTGACTTCTGCTTGCAGTTCCCCCTTCCCTCTTTTTCATGCAAAGGATAAAACTCCTGCAGTCCTGCAAGGTACTACCTCCAGGTTTCTCCGGATGGGATCCCGTGAACCAGGTTTAAGCGGTCACTCTTTGCTGACCAGCTGCATCTGGCTATAGGGCCATAAAAAGGGAGAAATTACAATGCTGTCTTCTCATTAAGGACCTCTCAAACTCAGTAGGCAGCATCCAGAATCCCATGCTACATTTAGTGTTTTATTGTCTCTGTTATAGGGACAGGGTTGGTCCAAGACTGGATTCTCCAAACAGCTGCAGTCTAATTATGGCAAAAGAAGGTATACATGATAGCTAAAGACACTACATGTCTTGTGATGAGAAAACTAACACTTTGCTGTAGAACACATCTTGCCACTTTTTGAAAAGGTAAGACTTACTAAATAACTTTTTTATAGACCAATATCTAAAATATGAAAAATGTCAGTGTTTTGATTTAAGCTTTAAGGAAACAGGAGACTAATAAAAATTAAAAGTGTTAGGTCTGACACATGGATCAGAAAGAAACAAGAGCTCTGTGTGTCTGTAACGTGAATATTTTCGTTATTTATGATGACCTTAGCTACAAGGTAGAGGTTGGGGAAAATGTTTCAAATTACAAATAACAGTCTGTGTGTTACTGCTGTTAGACTACAGAATCTTTCATAGCTGTATTGGTATTCCTATTCATTATCTCCTTCTGTAGTCACGTTTGGGAGACTTCAAACAGAATGCAGGAAAACAGGTTGAACATGGACAGACACACAGAGCAACCTTGACTGGAGATTTTGCAATTTAGGATGAGTGTACAGAGTTTCAAAGAGTCTTTCATAATTGTCTTATCAGTCTGCATCTCATTAATTTAGGATGAAAAAAAATCTGAAAGGTATTTTCCGCTGACTGTTGTCTCATAGCCAAAATAAACCAGATGAAATACTTTCTCTTAGGTAAGCATATGTGTAACATTGCCACTGCTAGGACAGAATATTAATTATATTCTGAGGGGTACTGATCAGGCTCCTGTTTATTATCAGAGATGAAACAAGAACTATAACGGACACCTCAGTCTCTGCAACCATTTTTTTTTCCTTCAAAATTCATTATTCCAAAAAAAGAGAGTGATGCCAAGAGTAAAATGAGGGGAAAAATGAAAGTCAGTCACACCAAGTATATTCCTCTTGGGAATAGCGAGTAAGAGGTTTCATAGCTCAGTGCTACTTGTTGAACACCTTTCACTGGAATTTGTATTAATTCAAAATTCAAATGTGGCACTAAAAACTATTCAAATGATAACTCATTCTGTAATAGTTCTCCATCACTTGGAAAAATGACTGTTACATGGATTCTGAATCACCTCCGTCTGGTGGAAATGATGCTTACTGCATAGCTGGAAGGGAGGTGCCTCAAGACAAATCCAAAGCAATGCTGGAAATTTTACTGGTGACTCAGCGGGTATCTGTCCTCTCTCTTGAGGGCCAAATTCTGATTTTATGCAAGTCCCAAAGGACAGTGAAGCATGTAGTCACCGTGCCCTTGAAAGAACATGAGGAGTTCGCTCTAAAACTCACCTACTGCGTTCTAAATCCTCTTCTTCCCTTTCTCAGTATAGGAAAAATAGTCCTTCTTGGTTTTTTGTGAAGTTAATTGTCCTGTTGTGCCTGCTTGTTTGCATCTCCTGGTGTACATGCAGGGTAGGTTTATGGTCCCAGCTGTTCCTACTGCTGCCTGGCTGCATATGTGTCGTTGGAGCCATGGATGCTGGTCTCTTCTGTGCTATGTAGTCCACACACCCTTGACAGAGAAGTAGAGTGGCACATGAGACTGCACAGAATTAATAATGAAAAGATGCCTTATCTTACTACTGCATTAGGGATCTATATGCTGCTGGTAAAGAAAGTGACATTTGGATGGTGTATAAATCTAATTCTATGACCCCATAACCATTAAAATGCATACTTATTTGCATGAGTGTTGGAATATTTGTGTGGAATATTTTCCACTCTGTCTTGTCCCAGTCCAAACTGGGTAATTATGTATCAGTTGATTTAAATCTCTGTGCCTCTCAATTTAAATTGCAAAGTGTTCTAATTCACACACTGTCCTAAATCTTATTATTCTAATTCATCTCTGTGTATTCATAAGTCTTGTAAGTTTCCTTGGAGTGAATTTCTATGTAATTCAAATCTCTTGTCATTGTTTCTTTAATACGGTTAAAGTTCAGAAACACTCGCTTCTGTTATAACCTCACTATACAAATCATGTAAGTTAAAGAGCACCCTGACCTCGCCATTGAGGTCTCTAAATTAGGAGCACATGTTTAATATTCATCCTCAGTTCCTCGTAAGAGTATTTTGAAAAGAAATCCAAAGCACACTTTAAACTGGAGTAATAAACACTGTTTATTTATCAGATTGTCTGCCCCTCATTTCCTGAACTAAACAGCTAAAGTCTGTTTGTACTCCTGACATTGAAAGTCTCGCAAGCTGATCCAAGAGAACATCTGTCAGTTTGTTTTCAAGACTGGACATTGCAGAAGAAAAGGAGTGGGGGAAGAAATAAGACTTTCACAAACACATCAGTTCAAACAAAGTGAGAATTTTCTTGGATGCTTTTGTAAACCAGGCAAGCTGTGCCTTAGAAATTTACTTTTAAGGATGATTTCTTTCTCTTTCCCCTGTCCCTTAACAGTAGCTGAAAAACAGAGGTCATTTTTCTTCTCTGTGTTCTGCTCAAACTGATGCAAATAAATAATTTTAGGAAGTGTTAATGAGTCCAGAAATGTATTAAAGAAATACTCTCAAAGTATACTGAAAACAATTTAAAAAATCAAGAGCTTGTTCTCCTCTAACATGAGACACAGCTACTCTGAAATCATTGCATTTGGTACAAGAGAAAAAAGGTAGGCTTTTGGCACAGAGACAGGATTATTTGAAGGAAATGCCACAGCCTGCTCTGTTCTTCACTGTTTCTAGCCAAAAGAACAGTTTGTGTTGGTGTGTTTAAGGGGAAGAAATTCAGACCGTTAATAACAGAACTGGCCTAGAAATCATATGCTTTAAATTCTGTCACAGTCTTAACAGGCCTTTTTCTGGCTGTAGAAGGGGAAACTGTATCTCCAACTATATCATTAAATATAAGGCCTGCAGTGGAAAGGTAAGTGTATATTTGAGCAGGTGTTTGGGAACAAGAAAAAAAAAAAGTATCTTTTTTTATTAGACAATACTGATTCATAAAGGAGAAAGCTATCCAGAGGAACAAAGCATGGCAACTTGTTTTTGGAGGAGCTGTTTCATGTGTGAAGGTATGTATTAGGAGACGGTGGCAGATCTGGTCAAAATATGTATTTGAAGAGGGAAGAATGGAGAATGAAAGAGGGAAGGAAAAGAGCCCTTTGTTTTTCTCCTCCATGAGATCCAAGAACGAAAATTTTCGTAGTTGTTTCTGAGCTGTAGAAGACTCATAGTCAATTTTCTGATCTTTCTGGTCAAGAGCAAGGACTTGGCTTTGGTGTTTTAGTTTTGAAGTTAAATACTCTATCTGCTCTGGAAGATTCAGTTTTCTTTAATAGAGTGTTAGAAGCCCGAGTTTTGTGCAGAAGCAAGATGACAAGAAATATCAAACTCATTGTTGTGTGCAGAAGTCCTGCTTTGCAGCCCACCCTCCTGTAGGGACTGCCATGCCGTTATTAGTTGGCCGCAAACGTTGTGTGAAGGGCCATTTGGCAAGAGCTGCCAGGTCTGAAGCTGCAACATGCAAGCTCAGCTAGCTGCTGAGAGGTGTTAGGTGGACTAGGCAGACCTAAGGCCAAGTCACTGCTCAGCGGGGTACCTAAGTTTGTAGTTCTCTAAAAATACTGCTGTACTGTTCCTTACCTTCTATGAGCTCTCCAAAGCGAGGTACAGTGACACCAATTGCTATCAGTTCAGTATGTGTGGGGCTATCTGAAAGAAAGAGAAATTTTCTTCAATTCAAACCACGCTTTTGTGGAGTCTTCAGAAAAGACACTTTTGCCAGACTCACACTGCATCTGCTCTAGCTCATAGATTTCTGTGTGTGATTCAAATTTGGAGCACCAACAGTCGCATGGAAATGATCGTGAGTCATTACCCTTCTAATAAATTGTTATAGTGAAGCAGACGAAAACATACTAACGTAAATGGGATTTTTCTTCTCTCTGCTCTGTAGTCTGCTTTGCAGTTGAATGACTGCCTAGAATCTCAAATAACTTCATCCCAGCTGATGTGTCCCTGTGAATATACATATCCTGCAAGACCCTACCACATACAAAAAGGATACAGTAAGTTAAAGAAAGAGGAGTGAATTTTAACTGAATGAGTTAAAGGGAAAGGGTCATTTCTAGATGTTTTCTACTTGGCTGTGCCCAATACATGTCACCTTAGGATGCTCTTAATGAACAGTCAGAAGGAACCTAGAAGTGCAGTTCACAGTCGAGTGAAGATAAAATCAGTTTATAAACATCCAGAAAACCGTAAAGTAATACTTAACAGACATTAATGTACCATGTCTCACAAACCTGATTTCATTTATAATAGAATATTAGAGATTGTAGTCTGAGTAAAATCTGTGGCTGTCATATAAGTACATACTGACTTTACTAATATTTTTTATACTGTCTTTGATAATATTTTTGTGACCGAATGGTGAAATTACATCTGGGTGAAACTTCACAATGTATAACTTCTTGGAATTCTGTTGTCCAAAAAGAGTCATCAGTCCTTCATAGTCTACCTGAAATGATGTCAGACGTTTCCACAGGAACATATCTTGAGTCCAGCACTGTTCTTCTTATAACTACAGCTGACAGCAAGACAAAATAATAGAAAAGTTGAAATTTCAATTTTTTTTTTTTTAAGCGGAGAAATGTTTCCAGTAAATAAGATGCAATTCAATAAGGAGAAGTGCAATGAAACAGGGAGTGACTGGTTCAATACAGTTCCACATACAAGATTTCAAGCTTATGAGAGACCATCAGCCTACACATTGAAGGGGAAAAAACACATCCAAAGCCACCCAAGCCTCTCCCCCATGTTGAAATACATAGAACCTTTGTATATCTTACCAAAAAAAAAAAAACAAACCCCCAACTAAAACCCCAGCCTTCATATTTCCTCTTTCCTCACTGGTAAGGTTTCAGTTGGAAATCTGTGCCTAGGTTTGCATTTGCTGCTTCAAAAAAGACGTCAATCAGTTGGAGAGAATCCACAAGAGTGTAAAATCATTAGAGGTTTAGAAATATGCCTTAAAGCTAAGCTTGAAACATCTGAAATTGTTTAGTCTAAACCAAAAGAAGACAGAAAAGGGACATGATAAGAGTACTCAAATATGTAAAAGGTTGCTGAAAGAAGAGGGTAACAAGCTGTTCTCCATGTTCACTGGGGTAGCTCAGGAAGAAGACGACTCAAAATGCTGCTAGGGAACTTTAGAACTGTAGTATCAGAGATCAGAGTATCAAAGATCTTTTTTAATATAAAGGGACTGATATTTTTAAAGATAGAGATAGCAAAGCACTGGAACTGAGTTTTGTGGAGAGGATATGGAATCTCTTTGGGTTTTGGCCTGTTTTTTTTAAAGGCCTTCTTTACAAGAAAGCTTACATAGTTATTGTTCAGAAATTACTGTAGAAATAACTGATAATGCCTTGGGTAGGTAGGATCTTGAACTCCCTTCCTACTTTTTTTCTGATTTTGTGAACATGATACAGACAGTATGCCTGAGTAAGAATATATAATCAGATAGCAGAAGTCCTAAAATTAATTTAGGAAGCTCACTCAGAATTTCAAGGAAAAAAGAAAGAGATGGATTAGAATTAGAGATGATGAAGGATTCAGTTAAGACTATTGCAGACTAGTAGTTTCATCAATGTGATAAAACCACAAGGCAAAACTCAAATAGAAATACAAGATTGAAAGTGAAAATAGTTGTACAGCTAGAGTTTGAGGTCTAGGGATGATCAGAGGATAAAGTGCTGAGGGTGGGGAGATCAAAGAGAAATATATAACAGATGGGGGTGGGGGGGAAGAGAAATATTTCCTCCAGATGGCATGTATTATCTCCTGGAAAGATTGGCAAGATTAGAGAATCTTGCCAAGAAGAGGATGTACTGTGAATAGAGGTATACCAAGTGTATTATATTGAATTCTATTTAGTAAGTAAGAAAAGGCTTCTTGTAAATGAGTTACTGTTTTAAATGTGCAAATTCCATGTATTAATCCAACTTGCTCCCTTTGTACTATTATTATTTGTATCACTAGGTATCCAGTATACAACTATGGATATTCTCTGAAACATCACAAAATCAACCTCCTGTCTTCCATCTCTTCCCTAATATTACTTGTTGATACCATCCCTGTTTTTTTCCTTGCTGGCAGAGTAACAAGGTTCAGGGGCCTGCAGATTTTATGAATCTTTTTATGGTGGCTTGGCATTGTAGAAGGGTGGTGTGGATGTCACTGGATATCAGCCAATCTTTCTGTGAGAGGGTCTGCACAGTGGATGCCAAGAGGGATGAGGATTGGAAGGCTGAAACAAGATTGTAGAATTAATTACAGAAACAAATATAGAATTAATTTCTAGAAATCAGAGTTAAAATTTAAATTCATGAAGAAAGCTTTATTCTACTTAATTCATGAAAGGACAGATTGTTCGATTTCACTTGGAAAAGGTCAGGGGATTTGCCATAAAAATGGTGCCTGCCTAGTGTACACAATGCTTTTCTCATCAAATTTACCAAAGGAAGACTGCTTAAGAAAGGTGGGTTTAGGAGTCTTGCCAACCTCAGGTTTTCAAACTCCTGAGCCTTTTTCTAATTATGAGTTTAAAAATTAATCAACTACAGTTTGTTTCTTTTTATTGTCTTCTTTTTGTAAGTTTGGGAGTTGTGTTTTTGAGCTTCCCTTCATAAAAAGAGAGCTAGAAAATTGTTTTATTATGGAATGGAGACTCTGAAATTACTGCAGTAGTTAATGTTTGAAGAAAAACATCACATATTCAAGATTTGCCATAAAACTTTAAGAGTTGGAAACTTTGGTTTAAGTTAGAGGCCTAGAACTTAAAGGGAAGTAGAACTTCTGAGGAACTAAAGAGAAAGACAACATAAGCACAGTGAGGAACATTATAACACTGCCTGAATTTTCCCTGTGAAGGCTTAACGACAACAGAAGAGAGGATCTAGTAGAACTCAAAAGCCAGGGTAGGGAGGTTGATAGGATGAGTTAAACCATAAAGTGGAGAACAGTGGATCAAGTGTGGAGAAGATAAGAACATAAGTGTGGTCTTTCTGGGTCAGTCCAAAGGGTCAGTGTCCTCTCATTTAAAAGTCTTTTCCATTGAAGTCTTCTGGTGACTTAAAATGGATCCTTGGAGCATAGAGCAAGTCTGAACTAACACTTCTAAAGGTAGATGGTGCTGCTGAGTCGGAAGCAGGAGTTTTCTCACACCCTGCCACCGCTGCTACCTTTTAAACTGGAACTTTCCGCCTAACTCTGTAACTCAGACTCACTTTGAGCAAAAGAGCTAGGCTGCCAAGATGGTCGTTAGAGCTTCTCATCCGAGCTATGGGCATTTCCATCAGCTTAGCCCTCTGAAATAATTGGCCAAAGCACGTTAAGAAGACAGGTGTTACTGTTAGACCAAGCTGTTTGCCATAGGGTTTTATTTGCTTACCCTGGCACGTTTCGTATGATGTCAGCACACAAGGAATGTTTCTGCAGATAAGGGAAACGGCAAGTGATTTCATGAGCCTGTTTGTGACAGATGTGTGCAGTGTGAAGAAACGTTGTAGCACAAACTACAGTACTCGTCAAGATCGTGTTATTCCAGCTCATTAATCACATTTCTCTGGTTTGTCTCCACGGTTGACTATCTGTGAAAACTCACTAGCGGTCATGACAAGGCTTTCTGCTTGCCACCCCCGCTACGTAGATGCCTGTTGAAATTCTGCGTATCGTTATTGAAGCCATACTGAAAGACAGATGAGTGTTGTACCTCTTTCACGTCTGCTTCACACTCCTCTTCCATTCGGGGCCAAGAGCTGCCTTGTATGTGAAATCTCCCACAGTTTTTCATGATGAAAAAAAATTTCTAATTGGTATTCTCACCAAATTCTTTTTACTATGCGCTTTAACCGAATAGGTTAAAACTGGTTTGGTTTGGGGTTTTTTTTGGTGATAACTGGATAAAAGAAGAGCAAATAATAGGCACTTTAAGTTAGAGGAATTTGCATAATGAAATTACTGAATCATATTACTACGGTGAAATAAGAGCATAAAATGTATTTGGAAATGTGCAGACCTTAAGGGTCTTATGTGAGGGAGGAAAAAGAGGACATGCTTGCCTTCTCTCTACTCTAAAGAGCCCAAGGGAATGTATATTTACTGCTATCCCCAGGACTTCTGCGTGCTCCTGGCCCAGTCTTCGGAAAATTTTACTAGTCAAGGAGTCATGCATGTCTGTTTTCTCATCCTTTACTTGTCATGGAGCAGCTGCATTTCAGAGCTGTCAGGAAAGCACAGTGACTACATATGGAAGAGAGCAAGATGAATATATCAGTACTTGCAGTTGAGATCAAATCTGAAAAGAAGCTTGAATAACACAATGTTCATTGTTGCAAGAGAAAACAAGAACTCAAAAATTCCATCTGTAACAGTGCACAGACTCATGCAGCATACAGACTCATGAAGCTTGTCCACAGACAAACCTTTTCATTTTGGACATTTTTGGCAGGGTGAGTTGGAAGGACAGGTACTTTTATGGATCTGCAGCTTCTTGGTATTCAGGAACAACAGCAGTGAACCACTCAGGTCCCAACTGGCATGCACCTCTCTCCATTGAGCTGCCATTCAGTCAGCTCAGGGAGTCTCAAAGTTTTATGTTCCAGTCCCTCTCTCCGCAGCCCTTCCTACTATTCTTATAGAAGGAAGAAGACATGGCACTAACCCACAAATCCTCTGTTAGTCAGATTAGGGTGAGTTTCAGTTTTCAAAGGTGGTAGAGGAGGTGCTTGGCATTATACAGTGCAACAAAGGCATGGGCAACTAAGCGGAGATGGAATTTCTCACAACCAGGTAGCTGAAAATTTTAGAAACAGGACAAATGTGACATTGCTGGCTGGCAGTCACTGCAGTGAAACAAATTCAGGACTGAAATTGCATTTGCACTTAGGCATCTGGGTGTCATCTTTGACTGCACATTTGCCTAATTCTTCTCTTCAGAAGATCTGCTGGAGAAGAAGGAGATTTGGTCATGTTTTATATAGCAATATACTGATTGGAGAACTCACCCTGGAAGGAAGGAACAAAATTCCGGACCATGATCTCCCAGAGGGAATTTCAGCCTGCATCTCCCTTTTTTTCCTTTTTGACAAGTTATTGGCAGTTGTCTTTGAGACCTCCCACCATTTTCTCTTTTCTCTGAGCATAAAATGCAAGGGTCCAGATGGGAAATGGTTTCTACAGTCTAGTGTTTAGGATACTCAGCTCAGCTGAAATTCAAATTTCTCATTCCCATCTCAGTCTCTGGGAATAGTTATTTCTTTTCACCTCTTCGACAACAGCTCCTCTTGGCTCCTCATCTAACCTGTCAGTAGTAACTTCCACAAGTTCTTTAGAGGTTGTCTCATCAGAACTACTTTGTTTAATCTCAACTTTGTCTTCTCATCTGGCTTCTTGAAGAATCTCTCTCCTCCTCTCTCTCCATTTCCCCACTGCCTCCTTCATCCCCCACATTTAAAGAGGTGACTCTTATCCCAGACATCTGACTTGGATGCAATGGACTTCACTCAAAGAAATTATAAGATTTGTTCAAGTAAAAAAATCCCTTTTCAATCTATAGCTAACTTTCCCAAGGATTCTGTATAAGGGTCTAATTTTATAGTGTGAATGGCAAAATATTCCATGGAATAATGAAAAATCTGCTCCTAAAGGTGTATGTCAGATAGCTTAAGAAAGTTGTGCCTTTCAGTGCAAATTCACACTGGTATCTCAGACGATTAGTGCAAGTATGCCAGAATTTTGGTTTGCCAAACTAATCAGTCAAGTCTGTCTGTTGTGCCCAGTCCCTATGGTATAACCAAGACATTGAATTGTGACGATATTTGTCCCTACATATCATACTCAAGATATTTTCAGAAGTTTTGCTTGTTGATATATAAACCAACCTGTCCTTCCTTGTTTTTTCTCCTGTTAAGTAGTCCACATTTTACAATATGTTTCACAAAAACTTTTAGATTGAAGCATTTATCATGTTGAAATGTTTTTATCAACAAGTGGTTACTCATCTGGTATCAATATTTAGTAAGAAAATATGATTTAGCAACACTAAAATGTTTTTTCCCCCATTTTTGTAACGCTCATTGCTTGAAATGCACTAAGTGCCAACAATCTGTTTTTCTGTTGTAATTGATGCTTTCTTATACAGCCTTTTTAATTGCAGTGGTCTAAAAACATCTGCTTGTGGACAGAATCACTTGGGGTTTAGGTTGCTTTTTGATTTCCACTTCTGTCTTTGGAGTTCAAATAACTCCCACTCACCTGACAGCATCAAAACCAAACCAAAACAAAAGTCCATCTGCTCTGGTGAATTTCCCAGTGCACAGCTGACGACGGATCTAGAAGGGAACTGATTCTAGGGCCAAATCCGATGCAGCTTTTAGTTGGTAGAACTGATCTGAATTCAGAGGGCGCCAGGAGGGATCCTGGCACCCAACTCAGAGTGAGGAACGCAAAACTAGACCCAAAATGTTCTAGACTTGTTTTTACTAAAAAAAAATTGTATAATCTGGCCAGGGCACTGAGGTTAATGTCTTTCCCCCGTGAAATGTTCCATGAGATCTTTAATTGACCACAAGTCACCAAGACTCAGCTTTATCTTTCTCAGCAGTACAGTGCCTCTTTGAAGCACATCGGGCGCTGTTTCATGCTGACTTGGAGGGAAGACTGACATCTTCTGAATCACTACCATCGTTTCACTGCAGCACCTGGCAGTTCTTCGAGATCACAGCTTCCATTCAGATTATAGCCACTCCGAGCCTGCATTGCTTTACAAGATCTGGAGAGATCATAACCAAAGTTTGTATAGTGGCAGTCTTGACGAAAGTGCCTTACAATTTAAGAAGCTTCTAAATCAACAGCTGATAACTAGGTTCTTTATTAAACAGGCAGGGTAAAATTTCCAGCATATGTACAAGTTCCACAATACAAATACAGCTTTCAAGACACAACTAGAAAGGTGGAACTGAGTTAGCTAGTGAAAAGGCAAAATGTATATATAGGGAACTTGAATATGTCTTATTAAAAAGTCTTTCTCTTCAGTCTGACAGCTCCCTCAGATATCTAAGTCTATAGTTAAACTGAAACAGTTTTATTCAGTTTGGGGGAGATGAGATACAGAAAATTGTATGAGCTGGAGAGCTGTAACAGTTATCTGAGGAGAAAAAATCCTTATGTATCGATCTGGAAGCAACTGGCAGAGAAATGAAAACTTCAGCTCAGTGTCAGTGGTCAACCACAAAGGCTCTTTAGCTATTTTTACTGTTACAGACTGAGTTATAGAAGAGCAGAACATTTAGTTCATTTATTGAATATTGTTAATAGCGTTTAAGGTGCAATTCATTTGACCAAATGTGGGCATCTGCTTTCAGATTAGACAAATAATTCTCTGTATTTTATTGTTAAATTAACTCTATTGATGTTAAGATTAGCCTGAACACTCGAGTTACATGTGGACATGTACCTTGCAACTACTTAGGACTTAATTCAGTTGCACACATATGGATCTACTGCCATTTGAGCTGCTTCAGGGTATTCCATCTGGTCTGCAAAAGGGTGCTGACACTCCAGAAGGGCATATCTCTCTCATCTGCCCTGTTGTTCCTGGCAGCCCTGTGCAGATGTCTTGAATGCATTAAGGTGTTAAAAATCACAGCTGATTTCAGTCCTTGAAGTCAGGTGAGAGGAATCATACACATTGTGTCTTGTTTCATTTGAGAGCTTGAAAAGCATTTAGTTCATCTTTCACAGAAGACACCAGCAGTCTGTCTATGGGTTTTGGTGGCAATCAGCTCAGCTATTTGTAATAAAGGTAACAGCTTGGGAGATGGAATAGCTCTCCAAACTGACACTATCCAGACTGCATTATTTCCTTTTAAATGAAAGTGAACCTAGTCAGAATCAAAACTTACTCTCATGTAATGGCTGTTTGGTATCTCAGTCCTGTAGATACATATCTACATCCCAAATAAAACCAATGAAGTTGATACTAGATATGTATCCAAGACTCAGATTTGATAATAAAATGAATAATAATAAATGAAGTTTGATTCAGCTTGCTAGCACAAAAGTTCTGAATGGGGACACTACTTGGTAATGCCAGTAGACCAAGCAAAGGCCAAACAGGCAATTACCCTGACAGCTGAGGGTTGACGCATGGCAGTTGCTCCAACAGTTACAGTTGAGGCATATCGTATAGTGGAAAGATGTTGGTGTGATAAGTCCCGATGAATACTTTCAGGAATTTCTGTCAGGGACTGAGCATCCACACTGCATATCAGATTCAAAGAAATTTGAGAGGGGCTAGGGCGTTCTTAAAACATGCTGAACCATCCAACAAATCCGCTCTTTCACTGACAGCAGTGGAAGCCTTCCCGCTGACTCCAGCGTGAACAGGAGTGGGACTCAAAAGCACACTTCTGCTGCTAGAACTCTCAGAGCAGAAACTCTTTATAACCAAAAAAGTGCATTTATGAGTTGAAATGCAATATATGCCATTTTCCTATTAAAACTTCCTGACCTGATGCATAAAAAGTTGTGCTTCTTGGCATGCATACAATTTTAGTGTCCCGACCAAGCTGAATATCTAGCTGCCTGTTTCCTGATAAAGCCCCTTACGATTCACACTGTTGGTATCTTTATGCCAAATTCCTTTGACAAGTTTGTTTCACTAGGTATGCTCATGTACACGGAGAGAACAATGAACAGCAGTCACCGTCACATTAATTCATTAGTCCTAAATTCATGCAAAGACTCAACACGATGAATATGCTTTTAAAAGGAGACCAATATCTCTTTTCCCTGTTGTTGTAACTGCGTATCAAATTTGGCTTCTCTCTGACAGAAGAGAGAGCAGTAAAACATCTACGGTTTATGAATTGTCCCTAGCAGACTTGTGTTTCACCTTTTAGCTACACTTTTACATTTGAAAATAACATGTGCTCCTTCCTTTTACTCAATAAGACTTTTTAGAAGAGATTGAAATGAAACAGCTGAAAGAGAAGCTGAAAAGGCGGCAACTGAAAAAGAAATGTATTCCCCACCATGACCATAACCCATAGCTATGTTTTGTGAGAACTCTAACAAGCTAATCCATCTGGTTTTGGTTTTCAGTCACAGATGAACTAACAGTCTCTCATTTAAGTTACTGCATGGAACCACTATAAGCTTAAAGAAGCATTAGTCATTTTATTTGCATTCAAAGGGTTGTGTTTTTTGAATGTAAGGAATATCTCTTCCCTTAAGAAAGGAACATATCCTGCATAGCAAGGATTACCAGAGAGGCAGGAAAATCTGTGTTAGCTAAAAAACTGATTACACAGACTCGTTTGGGTTGGGCAAGGATCCTCCTGTGTCATCAGTTCCATTCCACTGCAGCACCAGTACCAAACTGATGATACCAATTGGATTGTGGGATGGAAGAAAGTATAATTTCAGAAATAATGAACCTAGAATTATTTCAGTGTATGTGTATGAAATTAAGGACCTTGAGCTGTTCTGATATCTCTCTTCTAGAAAATCCTAGCAGATCTGCATTATTTTTGCCAACTTTCTCCTCAATACCCTAGTTTGATATTCAAATGATACATTTTAAGTCTAAATTGTTGTCTCTCTTCTCACTGTTTCTTTCAAGAATGTTACTAAAAGCCCTTCAGCAAGTAGTTGTGAGTAGATTATTTGGGATATAGCAACCATACGTTTACCACAGAGCAAAGAAGGTAAGGTAGGACCTTCAGTTTGTCTGCTTCATTAAAGCCTGCAGCAGTTAACGTACCTCGCTTATGAAAACAGTTTTAATTGTGGAAATATGCACCCATTTAGAGAAAGCCGTACTGTAAAGAGCAACTTTATTCACAGCAGGCTTCCTCCTCCAAGCACTGTTTCCACTCTCACCTAAGTCTGTCCTAGTTTTTCCATTGCTTGCATTTGGCATTGGATCAGGCCTCTTCACTGATGAGTTTGAAACCCTGATAGATAGGAGAATATTTATTCTATGCAATAATAATTCCAAAAATTACCATGTTACAGTGGAGCATGATGAAGAATTTTGCTGTAGTAGGAATTTTGGTCTTTCATTTTGGTTTTGACCTAGAAATTATCTGACATGCTATAGACAGATAAATCATTACCATTTTTTGATTGTATACATAGTTTTAAATAAGCTCAAGCAGCTGTTTTTCAGTATTCTCTCATTTTTTTCTAATTAGGCTCATTATCCTTCAATCTACTGCTATCATTATAGATTTCATAGGAAGGTAGAGAATATCTTTAAAAAAATAAAATTATGCTATCCTAAACTTACCACCAATGTGTTCTTCATTTAAAAAAAAAGTTTTTTTCTCAGAAACTGATAAAGCAGCACTCAGCTAGGCTCGGGAGTGTGTTATTTTTTATTGAACTTTTTATTGTATCGAAGTCAAAATGTATCTTGTTTTCCTGTAGATAGAAAACTAATCAGATATGTATAGATGGAAATACATCCTTTTGTTTCCCAGACTGTTACACTGTAAGACATTTCACTTCCCAAGGAACAATAGGAGGTAACAGTTTTGTTCATAGGAAGCATTTTCCGGGCATCATTGTGTAAAGTCTCAGAGAAAGAGACTGTCTTCTCAGAGAGCTCGTGAAAGAGCTGCCTTATGCATAGCTAATGTCAAAGATGCCCAGACTGTTGAATGGAAGAACAGAATGAAGCTTTGAATTTCTGTAGCCATAAACTTCTGTGAAATAGTGATTTCTCCAGTTCATGCTATAGTACTTATCGTGGTCATTTGGGGTTTTTTGAGGTTTTTGGCTTTGTTGCATTTTTTTTTTTCTTTAATGATGTGTTCCTCATTCTGCTTTCACTGGTGGCTCTGTGACTTTCTTAGAAGCTTCAGTATGTTGTGACTTTTTCTGTGGCCCACATCTATCATTAGCCGTTGTTTCTAATGCTTAGTAGTTGTGTCACTTTTGCTATTAGACTATAACTATTTAGGGAAGGGAGGGTATGATCTTCATTCTACAGAGATAATCTTGTGGGCACACCCAGGAGTACATAGACATCTGTGTCAAGGAATTTCTTTTCAGAGCTCATAGGGGCAATTTTTGGTTCTCTCTGCAGGCTTCAAGGATCTCTGTTTTGTGTGGTGTCTGCTGTCTTACAGTCTGGGTAGTACTGGTAGAGATCCCAGAAGCTGTGTATGTGAGAGGTTAGAAGCTCATTTATATAAACTGTTATTCTCACAACCAGCTTCATAGTTCTCTCCTATAGAAAATGCATTTTGTTTTGCTTTCCTTTAGGCCTTATGACGTAGGTCAAGGTTTTCCATGGACAAACACAATCAGCACTGGTATAATTTCATAACTCAAAATGGCTCATAAGTCCACAGAAGTTTTCATTGGAGAGAGATCAGATTGTCCTCAGAAATCTGTTTTTTATGAAACTCAGATACAAAATATTCTTGAAGCCATCTCCTTTTATATGCATGGTAATAATCATTTTGCCTGAGGGTGCATTTGGAATTGTTGGATTTTCAGGTTACAACTTCATCAAAAAGAGTAAATTTTCAGTGAAAATAGAAAGGTGAAGAAAGGAATTTATTGATCTTTGCTTCTCCATCTGCACTAAGTCACCAGTTCTATAGAAAGGCAAAAAAATTCTACACATTCCTAAAATTAAAATTATACTAGAAGTACTTTTTTTTCTCAATATTTTACACAATTAACTTTTTTCACCAAATGGAAAGTAATTTTTAATTAAAAAAAATTTCCAAATAATTTCAGGTCAAACATACTGCTTACAGTAATGGACTGTCCTTAATAATAGCACCAGGACCACACTCTCCCTTATGCCACCTAAGGGCAAACGTGATGGTTGTAAACCATCAGCCTCAGCATTGTCTTTTCAGTCAACTAGCCTCAGGCACAAATATGGTTATCCATTAAAATTAAAGGAGCTCAGTAAGAGTAATTAGAAGATAGTAATTAGAATCAAAGACTTCTGACATTCATATTCTGTATGTAACAACAAACAGAAGTAAAAACTGAATGCAGTAAATTAAAAACATTCTATTCCTGAATTATATCTAGCACCTGCGGAAGCTAGCAGTCAGCCACCCAGCCTGTAAATTTAATATTTTTTTGTTCACATAAGCAAGTCTCAGTTCTCGCAGACTTGCTCCTGAGCTTTACCATTACCTCACTGAGGATTTGTGCTCATGGGTGTGTTTGTGTTTGTGTAGCAGTGGAAATTTTTTTTCAACAAGTATGAAAATAAAGCCTGCGTGTTTTTCAATTTTGAAAATATTTTCCTTGGCAATGAAAGTGATAAACTCAGTGGCTAAAAATGGTGTACTTTCTAGGGCATATTTCTTGGTTTATACCTGAAATAGGACACCAAACTCAATGACAACAAATCTCTTAGCTGGCAAAATTAGTACAGTAGCGTGAACTCTGCCAGTTAAACACAAGAAAGCTCTCATTAGTCTAGATTTTTGGAGCTATGTAGCAATATGGATAATTTATTGCATATATTATTGAGTTGATATTATGGAATGGTTGATTATAACTTTGTAAACTTCACAGTGTTACTGGAGTAATACTGTAGCCACTGAAAAAGCACTTTTAGTCTTCAGGGTGTTTGCCTGAGTTTTCATCAACTTCAAACCACAGTGTCCAAAACTGAAAGGCCAATACAGGCCAATCAACAAAGCCAACTGGATGTGTAATGGAAGTTTACAAGACTGGGATCATTGTACTTGTCATACAACTGAGACCCAGCAAAGACAGGCATATGGTAATTGCCCCGCTCTTTTACTGGTATGACTTCCTCTTCTGAAAGATAACTTTTCTTCCAATAATAACCTGCTTTTGGAACTGCAAAGCCTGCACATGATTATCTGGGACCTTAGGATAAATACGAAGATATTCAGTAGTGGTGCCCATCAGTTTATGGTAAACCACAAAGCTAGAGTGATTCCATGTGATTTCACAGTTTTATTGGGCTATTAAGAACATCCCAATAGAACTTCCTCCATTTTCGATTACCTCTTCCTCAAAATTAATAGTGCCTGATGGTTAGGGAGAGCAACCTCTTTCTTATTCTTTTTAAAAGATTGATTTATTAAGGAAGTTTGAAACTGCTTTCTGGATTGAGGTGTCAACCAAAACAAGCAAAGGAATGTCTTATTAGCAGATCCTGATGGGACTTAGATATGAAGATTGAGCTACTTGTGATATGGGAACTATGGTTATACCACAGGAAGCAAATCTAGTCAAGAGAATCCAGTGGCCAAAATTATTAGTGTCTGTGGACTTCCAACTACCTTAAACAACTGATAAGCATGAGTTTGGAGGACTGGAGCTTTGGTGTCAGATGCCTAATATCTAAGCTATTCATTCATCTGTCTAGCCCACACAATAGTACTTTGAAGTATTTTCATTGAGGATGATGGATGGAAAAGAGATGTAAGCCAGCAAAAACACTTAACAAGAAAAATTACTGGAAAAGATTGTGTCATGCTTGACCCACTATTGAATCTGATTCTTCCTGATAAATACTGTAAAATTTTGGAAGTAGCTGCATTTTTCAATTAAAATTAGTGAGTGTTACATTCATCTGAAATAAAACTGTGCGTATAAAACAATTCCGCTGATAAAAAATGTTTTAGTAGTGGAAATGGATTGCTGAACAGACCAGTAACATGCAACGGATGTTACATTTCTATTCTAAATTATGGGTTTAAAGTCCAAGATGATAGTGACAGCTGTTCATTAGCCTACACTACTCTCTCAATCTCATTTCCTAGTGGACAGGCACCCATATCAGAATCCTCAGTCTTGGTAAGTAGTTGTTTCTGCATCAGCCTGAAGACTAAACTATCCTCCCATAAACTGAGAAAGTCTTTTAGCATCAGCATTGCCACTGCATTTCACGCTGTGCCGGTGCAGATAAAGAAACTATGTCTGTCTCTTTTGCTGTCATATCTGCTTTCATTCACAAGCACTAAGCTTGTCTGAGCACAAGAATAATACAATGAAAAAGCTAAATCTTCCAAAAAGATTTTTTATTGTTTAGCTTGGGTAGACCAAAGCCCATTCAGTCACTGTAGGATACGGCATTCCTTACTAAGCATCTACCCAGTGATTTGGTATAACCACCATTCAAAATCTCTTCTGAACTCTTCAGCCTGATTAAATCCCATGTACGCTTACAGCTTTGGCACTGGTCACGTACACATCAGCACTGACAGTGCCAAAGAAATGGCTATACCCTTACAAAATTGAAAGAAAACAGGTTTCCCCTATCTCTCACTCTAGTGATGTAAGCATAGTTTGTCACTACAGAACACAACCAAATTAAATAGTGCCTTCTTAGCTAGTGGTTGGACAGCTAGACATGAAAGAGTCTGAATCACCATCTCCTTTGAGGTATATCCACTAGGCTGTGGGACATTTACAGATGGAGGTCTTTTGATTCCTCCATAGCTTAACCTGTTCTATTTTGGCAAATTAAATCCTGAAAGCATGTAAATGCAAGGGATCAGAAGGATCTTTAGGGATCCAGTGCAACCCTGGTGCCCTGAGGCAGAAACAACTACAACCAGGATACCAAATATAAAAAAAAAATAACCCAACTTGTTTTTAAAAAGCTGCAGTGAAGACTCTCCTTATGTAACAGATCCTGATACTTCATTACTCCACTGTTATGAAAACACACAACACAAATCTTACTTTCCTTTCCCCTGCAGATGAGAAGAGCTATCATCTTCATAAGAGGCTTTTACATTGTGAAGACTGTTATATCTGGTCTCAGTCTGTTCTAGACTAAACAAACATTGTTCCTTCAACCCTTCCTCAAAGTTCATATTTTCTAAATTTCTTATCAGTCTTATTGTTCCTCTTTGTACTCTAATTTGTCAACACCTTTCTTGTATTGTGTTGTGCCTAAAGTGGATACAGTTCTTCATCCAAGGTCTCATTGGACAGAGAATAAATGTCTCTGTATGTTGTCCATGATACGTCTACTGATTTGAAGCTTGCAATTTTTGCACTGCAACCAAAATGTTTATTCATATCCGTCTTGTCACCCATTACAATGGTTCATCCCTCTTCTGTTACCCAGTCAGCTATTCCACATTCCACATTTATTTTCCATAACACAGGTCTTTAACACAAGTTTTCTTTCTCAAAAGATATTTGAATTCTGATCCTACCCTCAGTAGTGCATTTAGCCCGTTTCAATTTGCCATCAGGAGATTATAGACATGCAGATCTCTTCAAAACATGTAAACAGGCCCAAAATCATCTCTCTGAAGGTTGCTGTTTGAAATCCTTTCCATTTTGATAGTATGAAGCACCAACAACTTATTTTCAAATTTTTAGTACATCACATGTTTACATCATGTATTCTTGTACAAAAGGATGTATGATGTGACACTATTTTACATAGTTTGACATCTGTTACTTCACCTTCATCCACTGTCCCATTAAAGTACTTATCCTGGCAAACTCTAACATGGGAGCTCTAAGACAGTTTACCATCATCTTGGTATTTTCTACTGACAGTGTCATGCCAGTGGTGTATATTATGCCTTGTTTTTATTAAATCCCAATTCTGAGGTCCTTGGGGTTCCAGAAGAAAGGTGGCTACCTAAATGACCACTACAGATTTCACAAAGTATAAGACAATAGTAATCTAGGAATTGCAATGTTGTTGTCAAATCCAAACCACAGAGACTTTGCGTTTTTCTAATAGACTCTTTATAGTAATAAAAAAGTCCATCCAAGAGTAGGCTCTTGGGATTGAACCAAATTTGTATGTTCTTTGGAAAAGGGTGTGTGAAATAAATCTGTAACCAGATCTTTTATTTTAATAAGTCCAATTAGAAGTACAAAAACCTATTTCTAAGTGATGATTTAAGCCTCTATAATAATGAAATGGTTTATTTGCATGGTGAGTTCTTCCAGAGACTTTTGTTAGTTTGTTTTTATTAGTGAAAGATGAAGTCAAAGAATTAACATGATTTCAATGGAGTATGGACCAAATGAAAAGTGATACTTGACTCCACCCAGTAAAGAAGAGCCGCCTCCCCTTTGAGCACTTGAAAGGAAGAAAAATAGCTTCAGGTTATTTTCAGATGTTTCCTAAAGTTGGATGAACTTAATCCATTTTGTTTCCCATGATTTATGCAGAAGTATTGCCTCGGGATATGGATGATTTAAACATTGATATTCCACCACACCCCAGAATATGGGATACAGCAACTAAGCACAATAATAGAAGTTCAGAGGTTGGCCAAGATTGCGTGCGTATCTGAAACATTTATACTCAGCTGACTGAACCTGTAGGCCTGGGGAACTCAAGGATTGTAACTTTGGTACTTTATTCCATGAGGTGTAACAATTGTCTTTGTTTTCACATATCTTCTATAGTGTTCCAGTCCTCCTTCTACTGTATGAAAATAAGTTTTGCAGTCCCTTTAAGCAAAATAAAAATAGGGCTAAAATCTTAACATGAATTGTATGTTTGCAAAAGTACAAAGATGAAGAATTTCTGAGCTGGTGTAAAGTACCTAAAATCTTGAAAATGAACATATTATACAAAATCTCCAATCTTCCATCTCTTGGTAATTTTTTTGTAATTTTTCGTACTTTTTCGTACTTTTTCTTGTACTTTTTTTACTTTTTTTGATACATGTAATTTTTACCAAGAACTTCATATGGGAATGTAGCTAATGAATGCTTGAATCTTATTGGCATACACATTCTTCAGTTACCAGTTTGAGCCTCACCTCTTAAACTGTATTACTGGTAGTACAGGAGTGGATTTAGCGGCTTTATTCTTTAGTTGCTGTGGCATAACTGGTCAATACTATGAGAAAAAATTATATTACTTTTGAAGATGCAATGAAGATATTAAACATTCATTGCTCTCCTGTGCTTGTCAAATGCACAGATTTAATTTTTTTTCTGTAGTCTGAAAGGCACAGTTTGCATAATTTATTCTAGAGATTATGCTTGATTATTTGTGGAGTAGATATAAAGTCATTAAAAGCAGTGTAGTAACACTGTATTAGATAAAAATGGTGATGGAGGGGGAAGAGGATCTCCAGGTGTCATGAGACTGGTTTTGTTATGTTTGGGCTCTCCAAACTACTTTGGCCACAATGGAAAAACACTGATGAATATCCCACACGCATTGTTACTTCAATAAAACACCCACTGATGAATATCCCACACGCATTGTTACTTCAATAAAACACCAGATGCATATTCTGTTAGACACTCACAAGACTATTTTAAACTAACTGACATTGAAAATATATGTTCTTGCTTAATCTGAACTTTATATTAAGCTGTTTCAGCTTTAAGTTAAAATTAAGTTAAAATACGTGAAAATGTATCTTGATAGCGCTTTTGAGGAATAAAAATAATTCACAATTTCCCTTGTATTTTCCCTTATTTCAGGGGAACTGAAGGCTCAGTTTTACAATTTTCTGTCTTCCTAATATTCAAAATTAAATACGGGATAAAATTATCCTCTCATTGATAGTGTCCCATATAGTCTAACTGATAGACTAACTGTACAAGGTTTCTGCATAAGATGACAAAAGTAGTGAGGAAGAATCCAAGCAGAAATTGTCAAAATCACACTCCAGTAAAAGCAGCCAAGTATTAGCTTCATGACAATGTAAACAGAGCAGACAGTATCTTGGCTTACAAATTGTGGAATGGTTGAAGAGACTGATTACAAAAATACGAATCAGCCAATGAAGCATTATAGGTTTTTTCCCAAAGATAAAAAGTTCTGTAAGATCTTGAACTATAAGGAAAGTGAGAGACTGGTTTTAGAGCATGCATTTGTGACCGTCTTCCAGGCCTCTCTAAAGGGCCTTATAAACCAAATCCTGTAAAATGCGTCCTGCTCTGCAGCCCTCCTTCCATTAGAACCTCTGACATTTTGTCGAACAGTAAAGGGGAAGGGAAGGTCACTGCGAGGACAATCAAGACGAAGGTTGTGTAGGAATATGCCAAAACTTCTACATCCTGTGGAGAAGTGCTCCTCATGACTTAGTGCAAACACAATGCTGAGGAAGTCTCCCCAGTTTGTCCATGCCCATATAACCCACTCCTCCAGACTCTCACACGGGATAACAAGAGCCACCCACCAGGGCTGCTCAGCAGCTATCAGATGGGAGGAAGATCCAGCCTCAGCCCACGTACGCTCTCCGTTTCCAAGAGTCCATTCAACTTGGGCCTCTATGCAGGACCTCAGCACTTAGCTTTAATCTCCTGTGGCAAGGGAATGTCATGTTAGATATAGACCTTTAGCCAAATCTCAAATTCTTAATTTGACCCAGATCTGGGGCTTTATTTTAATGGAGCTTAGCTGATTTATGTGAACTGAGAATGTGGCATAATGTCCAAATCAGAATTCCACGTCTCAGCAACTGAGTAAAAAAACCCTTAACTTGTGAACGCGGGGGTCCAAAGACAGCAATCTAAATGTTTCTAACTGCTCAATCTAAGTTTGTATTAGATTTAACCTGTTATAAATCATATCCAGCATATTTAATACAGGATTAGTTTATCAAAAGTCATTTAAAAATAGAAAAGAGTTCAGAAAGATCAACAGATACATTTGGGTAACCTGGGCATAGATTTTAAAGTACAGTTTAGAAGCACTAAACAAGCAGCTTCCAAAATTGCAGATATTTGTACATTACAGACATCAAAACCATAGAGAAAGATATTCAGTGCACTGCTTTAAGTTTTACCTGTTGCCAGTTAAAAAGGACGTGTTTTGGGCTATTTAACAAAAAGCAACAAAGAATTCTGAAGCTTCTAATATAAGATCGCTGTGAGTGTGGAAGGCTGGGTGTGATGCAGCAGCATCTTCAAAAGTAGCTCCCTTCCCATTCTTCTTCATTTTGAGCAGAAGATAGACTTTGTTAATACTTTTCAAAGCTATTCTCTTATTTTCTGTTGGAAGTCTTGTAAGTTTATTTGCTTCACCCTTGTAACAGCATGAAGCATATGCGTGGCAGAGCCTGCTCACTCCCACAAGATGCAAGCAGCTCAAGCTTACTCAGTAGGCACAGAATTTTCGTAGCATGTGTCAAAACACCTTTCCCACGCAACTTGCAATTTTTTAAAAGCTTATGACAGGAATACTTTTCGATAGGAGAAAGTCCATTCTTAAAGCAACCCCACTTTGCTGGTAAATCAGTGCTCCTGATCACTAAAGCTCAGAGAACAGGTACCCAAATTTCATTTGGTTTAAAATAAACATTGACCAATTAGTGCACTTTTCTCTAGACTCATTCTTAGAAATAGGATTGATTTTTTTCCAACGTGAACTGGTATGTGGCAGATACCCAGGATCCAGCAAGGGTGACGAAAAGACTGGCAGACCTAAACCGAAGTAAAAATGGCATCTAAAAAAGGAAAGCAATAGAGTAAATGTGATTGGCAAAGGGTGCAATACGGACAACTTTTCTCTGGTTTAATAAGAAAGTGTCATTGTCTGTTCAATGGCTCAGAAAATCACAGACGCAAATTTATACACATTGAGCAACTGGTAGGCAGAAAAAGGAAATAGATAATCTAATAAAGTGATTCTACCCCAAAATTCCACTTATCTGTGAAAGAAGAAAAAATAATCAGAAACAAAGACACTAATAAAAATTTGCTAGTAGAGACCAGGTTTTTAGGCTAAGATACTTGCTGACACACACCTTGATTTTCTTGAAACTTCCTGTAGTTACCAGTCTTTCAAGATTTTAAGGAACCTATAGTTATCAATAAGTAAAACAAAATGGAAAACTTGAAGAATGATTGCTATCTCAGGTAATAAAAAAAGAATAATATTATAGTCACATAATTATATTTTCTTCATGGTGAACAATATATTTACTCAGCTGTATGTTTGCATGTAAGACTATTGTTATCCCTGGTATGCAGGAAGAACAGAAAAAAGAACTTTTAGACAGTGTATAATTGGCAGACCTACAGCAGAGCATAAAAGAAAAACACTTTTCAGATTACTTAGTAAGCAATATACAAGTGTTTTTCTCTTGAGTTCAATTCACTGGTACATGAATGCATGAATTTTAACTAAATCCTTATACCATGTAAGTCTTGACCAATATGAGACAAAGCTTCAAAATTTAAAGAAAATTGCAGCGCATGTCACTTTAATCTACCAAAGAGATAAGTACAGAATTATGCCAAGAATTAAAAATTCAAAAAGTAATAGTTCCTAGGGAATAGTTTCATAGATAGAGTGGACGTATTTATTTTACTATCCTGTTTCTTTATAATTTGGATGCTTCTGCATAGGTAGTAGTAACTTTGAAAACATGAGACAAAACAGCCTGACCACATTTTACAGTGATGCTCAGTAATTCAATTCTGAACTGAGAATAAAATTGCCTCAATAAACAATAGGTGGTTCAAGGCTGAAGATGCTCTTTAAAGTGGAAAGCAGACTAAAAGTAATTTAGTACACTAAAGTAAAAGTTTAAAGTAGAAAAAGTATACAAAAAAAGTATAAAAAAAGTAAAAAAATAAGGCTAAAAGTAATTAATTTACATTTTAATTTCAAGCAAATATGGATACTTTGCTGCATTCCCACTGAACAAACAGTGTAGTTGTATTTGGAAATTTTTGTGTGCTATTAAATGGATATGAATTGCTAAAGAAAAATTATGGAAAAATGCAGAAATTAACTTGGGGGGTTCAGTACATCACTAAGCTCCCAATTCTCCTAAAAACACCCCTCCCAATTACTCATGGCCAAAGGCCAAACAGGACAAGAACTCCAGAGGAGGCGGCAATATTTAGCTTCAAGGTCACTTCTGGTCAATTCTTACGTGCTTGCTTGTCTGTCCTAACCCTTATGCTGTTGCTTTCTGATATTACAAAATGTGCCCAGTTACATCAGTACTTTGTTAAATTTCCGTCTCAAGGGAAAGGAACAAACAGGTGTGGTATGTCTCAAATGCTAACTATGACATATATTAGAAAAGGCAGGCATACAAAAATGTATCTGCACTTTAAGCAAAATATGACCAGGTGGAATAATGGTCCATAATTCTTGATAAAGTCTTTCCCCAGTTTGGGAGTGGCTTGGCTCCTGAGAAGTTCTCTCTCCCCAGTTATAAACTGACTGATAGAATACAAGTATCTAACACCAGCCAGTAGTGTCAGATATACTTCAGGAAACGCTCAGAAAGGATCTGTGTTATTTTTAGAAAAGCAAAAATACTCCATTTATCACACTCATTCCAACTTCCAAAAAATTAAATATTTTCCATGTGATGGTGACATTCCCTTCTGTTGACTTGGCAAAAAAAGTGTATTTTGAGCAGATTTTGTACATCTGCTACATCAGGAAAAACACCTGCTGAAAATTTTCAAGAGTTTCCCGGCACATAACTCTCTAAATTAATTCAGCATCTAAACGGCATATACATTTTATGATATTGTAAGTGAGAGTAATCTTGTTTAGTTTGCCTTTTCATGCAAAGACACAATTCATTTAGTATGTCAGTGCACTGCAAAAGCAACTTAACCTGCCACTCAGTGACTAAAATGCCAGATAGAGATAAATATTCTGGGAAATTAAACATTATTTTTCTTCCCTTCATTATCTGAAAAGGCACAATGAAGGCAAAAAAGCATTATAAGCAAAATATTTAGAAAAACATCTCCTTAGCACTTCAGCAGACAATAACACCAGGCAGGCAATTTATATTAAGTGGGAAAACGGCTACTGACTCTGTTAGAGTCTTTGGTACATTTTCAGAAAAAGTGCTTTGCTCCGTAGATTAAGTGTTTTGAACGTCACTGGCTAGAACACTATATAGCACCAGGCTCATACAAAGCCATTTGTACAGCATTTCTCTTGACAAAACAAGTAGCTGTCAAAAGTTGACCATTTTAAACTAACACCAATAGTGTTTAGCATGTGCCTGCCTCTAACCTCATTTATGAGGCTTCTTCTCTACCGCAGGATTCTGTATTTGCTCTCCCGTTTTCGTATTACCAACGCAAGCTGTGTACCACCTCAAAGCAGCCAACTTTCTCTAGGTTGGCTGCAGACAAGTCACTTATTGGAACTTTAAGCATTTCAAAGTAGCTTAAAATTATTATCTTCAACACTTTCTGCTCCCTGCAAGTGCTCCGTTGCTTTCTTGGAGCATATTTCCTTTGCGACAGAGCACACAGATGCCTGCCTGGGGAAGATCTGGTTCACTTGTCCTGGTAAAGGGGCTTGAAGACCTAGCTAGGCTCTAGGTCATTACTTTTGAAGGGGTTTTTTTGAGTGGGTTTTTGGTTTTTTTAGTAATTTTAATTGGGTAATGGAGGAACAGCGTGCTGCTTTTTCAGGTTTCCGAATGCCTGCCTTACCCATCTGGACGGGCGGCCACTGATGCACAGCTAGAGAGTGCCACCGCGTGGCTAGAGGCTCTCTCGGCTGGCAAGCTCCATAGCTTTGTCCTGCAAAAAATGAAGCATTAAGATTGAACGGATTAGGTCCTGAAAAAAACAACACGAAGTGGGCTTAACTTCGCTGAGGAGGTCAAAGTTGCAAAAATGAGGACATGAGAAAGCAGTGGAGCTCTTACTCTCGTAAAAGAGTCTAATGGATACCTGATGACCAGGAATCCTGTGTGCCAGTTTCTACTCCAGATACCGTATTTTATGCAGAGGTGCTTAACGCAAGCCTTCCGGAGTACAGGTGATGGAGCCCTGCCTTCCTTTACTCCAGAGTGAATTCCTTAGCCACAAGAGGACAAGGCTACCCTCACTTTTGCACACACCCAGAGAGCACGCAGAGTTGGGCATGACTTTTCACCTAATCAGGAGAGAAGGACAGGCCCCTAACCTGCTGAGTAGGATACTCTCTATTTTCCTCTTCGGAAATG
This sequence comes from Phaethon lepturus, assembly GCF_000687285.1. Taxonomy (NCBI): domain Eukaryota; kingdom Metazoa; phylum Chordata; class Aves; order Phaethontiformes; family Phaethontidae; genus Phaethon; species Phaethon lepturus. The sequence continues at coordinate 28,034 of NW_010535743.1, forward strand.
TGAGTTTCTACAGGCTGAGGAAAAGCACAGGGGTTTAGGTGACTCCTTTCCAGTAATTAAGTATTCCATACTTAATGATAGCATCACTACCATTCCCTTCTCTCTAATGCCATTTAAAAATGAAGGGGCACTTGGCAACATATGTCATCCCTAGATGAGAAACCACCACAAGTATCTGGCTCTGTACCTGACAAGGGTCTAGGTACATAGCTGCTCACAGGCACCATGCCTTCCTGGAAGCAGAACCTAGTTATTTCAAATCAAGCAGAAATACCTGCAGTGTGTTATTGCCTGCAGAGCTTTTAACAGCTCAGCAGGGCTTTTTGGGCTCATTAAAAGTATCAAAGTTTTGCTACTGATGAGCTATATAACTAGTTCTGTGTAGAAGCCCTCCAAATCTATACCTGCTTCCTATGTATTAAATGATAAATTAAAAAAAAAACATCCCATCCCTCACTGTTTTTTCTAACAGACAGACTCTGCAGAGGTATAAATACCCTATCTAGGAAGCATCTAGACTCCATGCTGTTCTGCTTTTTTGCTTCATTAAACTCGAAGAATGTTCTACCAGTTATCTAGCCAAAATTGATCATTTACTTAACAGCTATGCAAAAACAGATTTTTATAAGATCTCAAATAATCAGACTTCTATTTATGAAGACTTGCACCAGGAAGCACACCAGGTAAGATTCATCTCACTCATCTGTAGAATTCTACATTGTGGACAGTTGACTGTTCTTTGATGCTGAAGAGACTAGGGGCATTTGACAGGCATTTCCTGAAGGGAAGATTAATCCTACCACTCCCGATTGAAGGGAACAGAACTTAACAGTCAAATCCTTTAGCCCAGGTTCAGTTCCTCCCAGGATTTGTGAATTCCAACTTTGCTGTCAAAGCACATTGCATTTCTTATCGCAGAATCCTAAAATGACATTGTGCTTCCTGATACATTTAAAGGTCTAACAGCTTTTGAAGCAGTATTTTAAAACCTAAAATTCCATTTATGTATCTAATAGGAATGCAGTTCTTTGAAATTCTATGCCTATGACTCACTTTAACCACACTAAGTAGGAAAACACTGAATTCCTGTGTCAGAGCAAGGAGAAAATTCAGGTACTGCCTTTTTAAAAGCAGTATTGTATGCTGTTCAACTGGCTTGAAGGGAATGACCAAGAAATTCAATATGTTACTGCCCAAGCACAATTTAACATTAAAGGGTGAATTTATAAAGGACTGCATTGCTATGAAAGCAAAAATTCTATGGAATCAAGGCAACAAGATGAAGTAGCAAGAAAGAACATAGGTCTTATCAGCAGAATTGAATTCTAGATTAGGAAGTGCAGCTTCCCTTCCCAGAACACAGAGAGAGCCTGTGATTACAGCAATCAGAAGCAGAGAGGTTATAAAATTATCTCATCTGAAAGCCAAATGAAAGGGAAAATAGACTGCCAAGCACTGAAAAGGAAATTAATGAACAGAGACACACATCCACAGTTTTCCCAGCTCTGCAGAGATCATACAGGACTTCTGTTGAGTCTTCAGGTCAAGAAAATGAAGATGGTATGGGATAATTAATTTCTCATGCTTATTGGGGCAATATGACACCAGTCCAAATCTGAGTCTGCAAGGTAAATTCCTAAGATACCCCAACAGTAAAGCTTTCAACATTAATGCTTAGTTCAAGTCTGATTGTGAGTGTCCAAAAAAAAAATCATGTGCAGAATTGTTTTGAGCAGTACACACATTTCTACAATCAAGACAGAGTTCTGATTCACTACCCAACATAAAGTTTTCTTATTTTTGAAAAACAAAGTGCTGAAATATCTTAAGGTATATATATTTACAAGCAGGGCACTATCATGTTCGTTATTTTTAGCTATCTATTCCTCAGCATGAAACTGAAAACACAGGAGCACATAAGTTCTCTCTTGACACTGTAAAGAGAAAACAAACCAAGAAAATGCTTACTGTGCAAGGAGCCTTCTAGAAAGAGAAAATGGAAAGTGTTTAAGCTAAAAGGTGCAGAGCTGAAGCCCCATTTTCTAGACCTTTAGGCCAAGTCCAGGGCTGCAGGCAGTTACGTTGTCTACCTAAGTCGTCAAATCTGCTCTTCAAGGTAGTTGACAGGTCACAGTTTTCATGATAGTGGCAACTGTTATATAGACTAGTGTTTACAGCACTCACCAAGGAAGAGGATTCACTTCCCATCTCCCTGGAGAGTATCCTAAGTGTCAGCCTATCCAGATTATATGAAGTATCCTCTCTCCCTCTAGGGAAGAAGTCAAAAAACTAATGAAAAATTCCCAAAGACAAAAGTCAGATACCTGAATGTGTATATGGAAAGTATTCAAAGTGTGCATGGTGAATGACAGATTTTAGGAAGAGATTCTTAGGCAAAGAACCAAAGCAATGAGAGTACGTAGCTACACAGGAAAAAAAAAAGTTGGGTCTTTGCACCTTTCCCCAGGTTTAACAGTAACGCAAATAAAATATAATATGTAGACAACAACCCCTAGCTGGTTTCTGAGACTGTGTTCATCTTTCAAAGACACTTTCATACTTCCATTCTTTGTAATGTCTCTTAAAAATAAACTAGCAGTTCCTGTATGAAGTTGTTAGAGGATGAAAAGGCATCATTTCGAAATGTATCTGAATATTTAATTGCAGGATTTTCAGACTTTAAGGCATTGACATTCCTTCTCAAAATATACAGAGTGATCCAATATGCAATTTCTACCATAGCTTTGGTATGAAAATGTTTTGAGGAACAAAGATTTAGAACTATCAAAATTAACAATCTAGAATTTTTGTGACTAAAGTGTAGTAGTACAATTTTCTGAACATAATGCAGTTATATGTAAGACAGTAGGAAATGCTGTAAATAAGTCATTGCAGACAATACCGACAGTTCTGAAAAGGCTTAGTTAAAAAAACAAAACACATAATTTATCTTTGGAAAGAGGGCCTTCACATGACCACTGAAATCCACAAAATTACAACTTGCATATTACTAGAGACTTCAGTTCTGGAAACCAGTTAGCTGCTACAATATGTACACATAAGTGTTTTCAGGAATTAGAAGATAAATCTTAAGTAGTGCCTATAACTACTGGAGTAGATGAATTTGATAGAAAATGAGGGGTGATGTCTGGGGAACTGGATCAAACCAATTCTCAAATACCAAACCTAACATGCTTGTGCACATATTTTTATGACATCAAGTAAATAAAGTAGAGCTAGGTCATACAAGAACTAGGTCGTACAGAGAAAGCTACAATTTGTATGGAGTGGTTTTTCTCTATAACGCTTTATTAAATATTTTTCATTACATCTATGCATTTGTCATTTTCTGGTATCCAGCTAGATAGAAACAGAGCACAAAGAAAAAGTTAGTTAAAAAAGATTGTTAGGTTTTGGTTTTAGTTCACAGGCTAATCCATAAACAACAAGTACAAGAGTGCATATCTTTGAGACAATGAAATGTAGCTCACTGTCATATAAACTGGTAATTTAGTCTGAGGTTATGAACTCCGGCTTACAGTACATGCATAATGAGACACTGAATGCATTCTGTGTCCTCCTGCAACGCCAGTGCAATATTTCCCTAGGAATTTCTGTGGTTGTTAGACTGCATTTTCCAAAGATGGTTATGAACTCTTATAACACTGATCAGGAGCTAGATTTATTCTCCTAACATTCAGTTCAGTTGCAAAGGTTCTTGCCTTTTGATAGAAGAATAGAGACATTTCCCGATCCACAAGGAAGTTATGGTAGATGATTGCAAGTCTTGTGTAAATCTTCAGTTGAGCTTTTTTATTGCCCAGGTCCATGGCAGCAGCAAGTGCCAAATGATAATAGCCTGCTGCATCAAAGGGGTCCTGAAATAACAGACACAAAGATAGTACCTTCTATAGCACAACCGGTGTAAGAGGACATCCAAGCTCAGTTTATTAGGTATCAAATGAGAATAACATAGATTCTGAACTTCAGTAGGTTTTCCTACTTTATTATTTACATTCTAAATGCATAAAAACAGAACGTGGTAAAACCTGATGTTATGAAACATTACTTAATGTAATGATCTTCTGCAGCAGTTTTTTTCTATTTCTTACCTTAAGGTCATAGAATATAATGTCTCCTAAGATCAAGTACACTTTGACGTAATACAGTGTTTCCTCCTCAAATTCCAAAGGAGAGGAACAGAGGGACAAGGCCTTTAAATAGAAGTGTTCAGCTAGTTCACAGTGCCCCAAATGATGATGGATGGCAGCCAGACGATGGTAAGCTATTCGTTCATTTAGCTGATTTCCTAATGAGATAATGTATGAGTCAGGATAAAACCAGAGACAAAGTAGTCAAATTGTCTCAAACCAGAATACATCTTTGCTAATTTTGCTTCACTTCTACATGGTATTTGCTGATCCTTTATTAAATAAAATTGTGCTCAAGAGATACATGGCCAAAACCTGCCCTTTAAGAAAAATCCCACAGAATTCCTGAATATCCCAGTGTAGGATTTGACCGTGTCTGGGATTTTCTTAAGAAATAACTACATTCATATCTCTCATGTATAGATATACATACCCTGTGCATACTTAGAAAGAATACAAATAGATTATTTTGAAAGTATAGTAGCTGATGGGATTGAAGACTCCCTTGCCCCTCACAGTACATACTTTACATCAAAAGTTATGACAATGAGAAGATTTTCAGACTGATCAAAATGACCTGTCTGTGCATGTATGCAGGGGTGAGAGGGTTCTTAATCAGTTGAACAGCTCTCAAAGTCAAAGAATAGTCATTTTGGAAAGTAGCCCTATTGTCTTTGACTACTTTTTCCTGGGTCGATTCACCAGCAAGGCTATGATCAAATCTGAAAGAAATCTATGACACTCAAAAGCCTCTTTCAGTTATGAAAAGGTTTTCATATGAAAAGGTTTTCCATATGATCTTGGAGTTAGAAAAGACAGCAATGAAGTTGTTTATTCTTGAATGGAAGCAAAAATAGCAATGGTAGTATCATTATGAATTCCTGGGAAGAAATTTAACTGACTTCAAAGGAAGAAAGCTTTTTAGAATTCTGACTTATTTTGGACATATCAGTAATGTTCATCTGTAATTAAAATTGGTCTTACCTAAACTTACACTGAGCATAAGAGATGTTCTTGCATATTCCAGACTTTCCTCATAAGCCTTCAGATTCACCAGCAATTCCACCAGTTTATTGCATAATCTGAGTTCAGTGGTTTTGTTGCCAATCTTAACAGCAAGTGGAAGAGCCCTGTCCTGAAATGCGTAAAAACAGCTCAGGTACTGCTGAATCCCAAGGTGTGCACAGGTTAACATTTATGTCATGTCAAGCAATTTCTGGTTTTATTTTGCTCTTTGCATAAGGTATTTTTTACACCCAGGAGTCACAACAGGTGAAGCATCTTAACACCATGACAGAGTACTCAGCTGCAATAGGTTATAAACTGTTTGCTGAGAGGATCAGCTTTTGGTTCAGCATTTGTAGGATGCCTGCTATGATGGGAGGCTACATAACTATCAATGCAGCAGAAAAATTTCACAAACCCTGTAGAAAGTCACTGCTTTCTCCTTTTCCCAAGTACCATTGAAAAATATGTCTCCAGCAGCTTCAAACAACTCCATTCCTAAATTTGGATCTCCTGTGTAAAGAGCAGCATCCTGAGCAACCTGAAAAGAAAGCAAGGAATGGGGAAAGAAAGAAAAGTCTTGGTTACTTCTTGGTAAAAAAAGCATAAATATTAGCAACTGAAGAAAAGATCTTAAAGCCTCTCATTAGAAGATAGGAAAGGCTGTATTTTAGACCGTGTTCTGTCTTTTTGGTACCCTGGTTTTGAGCAGGCCAGTGGCAGATGATGGAGGAACGTAAGGACCTGGGTACATAGTGCTATGGTCTCCCTTTTTCTGGCAATAGTACCCTGCTACCTTTGTCAGCACATGGCGCTCTAAAAAGCAGTAGTGCATTTGATAGATGCAACACATTAAATTTCAATTAAATTACACTTATCATAGAAATAAATTCTAATTGCAAGTTAAATATTGCTAACTGCAGATTTAAAGACTGTGAAGTGAATTCTGTAAATAAATGCAGTTCCTTTATCTTGTTATTCTGAATTCAATATATATGTCATGTTAGCAAAAAGGACTTCATGAAAGGCAGCGTGCATCCTCCCCAGAGCGAGGGTACCAGGATACTCAGTTACTGGTAGGATAAGTAGTAATGAGAAAGGGGACTTGGCACATGCAGCAAGTTGAAGAATCTTGCTTTGGTTTTAGGATCTTTAGTTTCCAAGTTGCATTCAATTAATACAAGTCCATCTCCACTTAAGCACACAGGCAGCAATCCTTTAAGCCTGTTTTGGCCTCAGGCACCTAAGGACTATTGCATCACATTTTTGGAAGTTTTTTTGCATGCAAGTTAAGATGTGATGACTTGCACAAATTACTGGCACAACAGTCAACATTTTAGTGGGCAGATTCCTGCTTTGAGGCTTTTCTCATGGAGAGGCATCAACTGCTCCAAATATCAGGTTCATACATGCACGGTATGGAATACACATGCATGTCCCTGGCCCATTCCTCGTCTTGGAGGAAATAAAGCAGATGGAGAAAATCATCTCACACAGATTTGGCTTTGGTACCACCAGGTGAGTGACTTGGGGGCTATCAGCTAAAATCATTTAGTAAAAGAAAAAGAAATAACAGGCCTATAAAACAGTCATTTTCTGTAAGCACATTCATTCAGTTTTCCTAGTAAATATTAAAAAAAAATCTAATTTGAGAAAAAAAAAATCATTGATGTAGCCCCCACATATTGTGTCTGAGTACATTTCAAACATTAACATGTTTCATATGTTTTCCTGCTTCTTTGAAGAATTTTTCAAAACATCTTAACAACAGATGTGTGATTATTTTATTTATAGATCGTGTTTTGGCACCACTCACACACCAGCCAAGGCTCAGATCTTACTATGTCAGGTTCTCCACACAGCCTGCACTACAAGGCAGCACTGTGCCTTACGATGGGAGAGAAGTATTTTTAACCCCTTTACAAAAGCAAGAAACTAATTCCCCAACTACTTCGGTGAACAGCTAGAAGCCGTACAGACGGCAGAGTCAGATCTGGGCTGCCGCACAGCTCTGAGAAAGACTCCAGATCAGCCGGGTAAGGGCTAGATCCCTGTTTCAGGTCATCTTTCGGCAGCAGAAGCAGCAGCGGGTCCCGGCTGGTCGCGGGGGGTGCGAGGTGTGCGAGCCACGTGCCTCCCCTCTCACGGCTGCAAAGGCGGCAGCAGCTCCAGCTGGCTCCGTGCTGTGCCGTGCAGAGCCACGGAAGGAAGGCTTCAGGTGCTTTAGAAACGCTTCCTGAAAAAGCTACTGTTTTCTGAGGGGTCTGGCCCACGAGCCAGCATGCTAAGATTGTCGTCTGTTATCTCCCAGCACGTAGCATGCGTACATGGTTTGATTGCTGTGGTGCTGTAGGGCACAGACGGTGAAGGAAAACACAGAATTTACAACAGAGCAGGCACTAATAAAGGTCACTACCCAAAAATCTTTCCAGAGTCAAGCAACAGGTTAAAATGGAGAACCACTGGAAAACCCTGAGACTTTCAGCTGTTAAGCATTACATAACCTCTATGTTCAGAACACCAGTTAGCAAAATGTCTGGGATCATTATATTGAATTACTTACTCTTCCCATGCCACCTGCACCATGTGGGCAACCTGCATGCCTGTAAGCGTTAACGTACCTGAATATAGAGATCCACAAGCTCATTCTGCCTCAGAATGTAATATATCTTTCCTGCCCGTAGCCAAGCATATGCCTCCTTCTCTTTTTTCTGGAGATCTATAAATATTCCAAGGCTTCTTTTGGTATATTCCAGAGCCGACCTGTAAGCCCTGAAACAGGGGAAAACTGCTAATCACTGAGGGGTCCTTCAGAATTGGGAATGTTTTTCTTCATAATGAAAAAAGCTTTATGTTAATGTAAAGAACAACTTGTTTCCTTTATTCAATGCACAATAATAATTTCTCAGCTATATTCTATTAGTAACTAGCAAATTTGTTCATTTTCCTCTTTTTTTTTTTTGTTCAATCTATGTTTCCTATTAGATAGTCGCTGTGTTCTTTTATTTCAGGATAATTTATTTTAGATTTATCCTTCCCCCACACCTCAGGCTAGTGACAGGTGGAAACTACAATCTTTCCTCACCTTTAGCTCTTTATAATTTATCATTATCTTTAATGATTATCATTTGTGGATTGTTTTACCTACAAACCTCAGAAAGAAATTGTGTCTGTACATATTTTTTTCCTAACTATCACCTAGGCCTCAGACTTAAGCACAGTTCAAACTAATCAGTATTTGCAGAAAATCTTGGAGGGACAACTGACAAGATGTGATCAGTTCTGGAAGGACCCAAATTATCAGATCACTGGGCAGTGCAATTTTCTTTAATTGTAAGGGCACTGTACTTTCGGAAGAGTGGTCATACTTTTCATTAGAAAGACCTGTCAGATTGATTGAGCTTATGGTGCATTCTACCAGACATAGAAGCCCCAGGCTTCCTTATTAAATCCTTCTCTGTTTTGCGATAGACTCCCATCACCTTGACCTGGTGCATTTTCCTCCAAGCACAAGACAAACATATTAAAATTATTAATATTAAAATGCAGTTATTGCAGTCAATCTTTACACAGTGCATCTTCAGAACAGCCCACTTAAACCTCCAGAAAGATGCAAAACAAATCTAGAAGTGATACGTTCCCTAGTATTTCACACTATCAAGACCCCACCTCTGTCTCAACAAGGTATCTCATCTGAGGGGGGGCTTATGTTTTTACCACTTCCCGATTCTCACAGAAATTGAAGAGACCTGTCACTCCTTTTATACTCATGAGAGGAAGTAAAGATCCACTGAACAAGCCTGACGTTTCAGTCTTGTCTTCTTTGCTAACAAGCTGCTAATATGAGGAAAGGCAAGATAGTTAAAGTAGCCCAGCTCAGACCAGTTACTGAATGCCACTTCCATCCCCCCTCCTGAGTTTTTGCTTTTACCATAACTCGGCACAGCAGCTGGAACGGGTCAGGCTGTGTCCCTTGGCATGGCCACAGCAATTTAGTGACACCAAGGACATCACTGTTTTTATTACTTCATCATAGACACATACCCTTGTTACTTGGGACTGTTAACTCAAAGAATATTGTGATACTACCGTCTAATATCATACTGAGTATGTGCCATTAGCCGGTAGCCTGCTAAGGGCACACAGCCAGCATTATTTGGGAGCGATAGGTGAGGAGCAGGGAGTTTTATTCATTTGTCCCTTCCAACTCAAGGCTTTCTATGACCAGTTACATGCACTCTATGCAAAGCAGAAGCTTCTACAGCTAGTGAAATCCTGCAGATTCTAGGTGGTTTGGCACCTTAACCAACTCCTTTGTCTTCCACCTCTCCAAAGGATTTTCACCATCTCATTAAACAAAGTGAATAAAGCAAATTAGGTGAAATATTAAGAAAGTTAGGTACTTGGACTGCAGCCACTTAAAGCCAAAATAAGCATCTACTCTCTTTCCACAGCTGAGGATATTTTTTCCATCCTTACTGAGGCATGCTTGAAATACCTGAATCTAAAGTGACTCCCTGAAGTGAGATACAGTAAGAAAAAAGTCAGACAAAGCTTCCTTAAAAAACATTTTAAAAACTCTCTAGAGAAACCTATAAGTTTCCTCAGCGCCTGTTAGTTAGTATAAATTAACTTGTGCAGTCTTTTTTTTTTTCAATCAAGCAAAGCAAAAAAATTGGTATTCTGAAATTAAAAGTAGTATAGAAATTGCTGGAGACTGACACTATGCAGTTTTGCAGATAGGTTTTATGCTCATATAAGTTTTGAAAAAAGCATTTCTTCAGAGACACTTACACAGAGGCAGTTTGATATCTGACCTGTTTCGATATGTCATTTGGTTTCTAATGGAAAAACTGTTTTGTAAAAATGTATCACAAAGTCACCTGCCAGCAAAAAACCCAGACCTATAGCAGTCATCAAGAGTTGCATAACATATAATAAATGTATTTACACATATTTTTAAAAATAATTTGGCTCTTCAAGTGGTGCTAATCCCTGCTG
>NW_010535743.1:38221-42386 GCF_000687285.1 Phaethon lepturus
TTGATAGTTACTTGAAAAAAAAAAAAAAGTGATGTCTCCACTAGCACTGGACCCTTCAATTCTAATAAAGTGTATTGGCAAGGCAGAGTGGAAAAAAATAATCAATCATATTCAGCTGTTGCAAAACTTGGGATCCTTTAGCATGACAGGAAAGTTACAATCAGAATAAAAGCAAAGTCATTCAGCATGTCTCTCTTACCTTTCTGTTCCTAAAGACAAATAGAGCTGACTAATGGTTTCCAAAATTTGTCCCTCCAGAACTTTGTTGGACATCTTTCTAGCTAAAGATAGTTGATATTCATTGTAGATGACACACTGAGCCTCATTGGGAGCAACAGTACTGTAGAACTGACACAGCAGTTTAATTGCTTGTAGTTGACCTAGGAGAATAGATTGGAAATACTAACATGAATCTCTGTTTTCAAAAGAAAGTTAAATTAGGTTTTTTTAAATTAAAATAATTCATTCTTACTGTTGTACAAATTCAGCACAGTCAATGAATAACAACATAAAAGTCATAACAAGGCAATTCCACTGCCAGTTTCTTCACCCCCAAAATTATCAAAGAAGTTACTTCAAACGTGATCTTTAAAGTAAAGTCATAAAACAGTCCCCTTACCTGTATAAGCTGCTTTAATGATGGTAGCAAGAATAAATAAATAAAGCATGGGTCTTCTAAATACAACTACTTTATGCAAAAGTAATCCAGATTACCAATTGTTTTCATACCTTTAAACTCAGGTCTGGTGCTCTTTGCACTACCAATGATATCATAACTATTGTAAATATTATTGAACATAGAAATCTCTAGACTTTTTAGTAATTAAGTTATTTAGGTTTTTTTAACATTTCATTTTCCTCTATCATTTCTGACAAACCTAAGTAACACCAGAAGAGCAAGCCAACAGGTACTTATTTCTCCACCATTATAGGACAGAGCAAAGATTTCAATCACTTCAATAACTGTCACATCACTGGACATAAAATGTTGTTTAAGGAACAACTATGACATACCTATATAACAAACATTCCCAGAGTATGTTTTGTAATTTAGAGAAAAAAAAAAAAATTACTCACTTTCCAGATGACTTGTCTCCATTGCAACTAAAAAAGCCCATTCATAATAAAACTTTGCTTTTTCTCTTTGAGTTCCATCAACATAGTAACATCCCAACTGAAGGAGGACTTGGATAAAATCTTGGCCACAGTCCTCACTTGGAAGTTTAGAGAATAGCTTCACTGCCCTGATATAATAATGTTCTGCCAGCTTGCTGGCTGCTGTATGCAGGCAGAGTGCCCCAAAATTAGCCAGGGCTATAGCTTGGTTACGAATCATGTTGGTCTCTTCTGAAAGATGCAGTGCTTTGTAGTAGTTCTCAGCAGCTTCTTTTGTATTGTTTGTTCTTTTCAGAGCAATAGCAAGCATATTATAAGCAGTTCCTAGTTGTTGAGGATTGCTCCAGGAAGAGTCTACAACAGCACTTAAAATGGCTAAAGCCACATCATGCTGCTTGTAAAGAATGTATAACCAAGCAAGCGAAACCAAGTAGTTAATAGTTTCCTCTGGCTTAGCAGAAACATCAGTCTCCAGTGCCTTCATCATGTAAACAATGGCTTTTCCATACCGTTTGTGGTGGCTGTACAGTTTTGCTAAGCTAAGATAGATAGTGCTACATAGTCCTTGCTGCTCATTAGTAAATACAGAGGAAAGTGCTTGTATGAGGTAAGGTGCAGTTTGTGATGGGAGTATTTGTCCAAGTTTTCTCAAGCCGTAGAGCTTGGGAGCATTTTTGATGACTAAATCAATCCTTTTCAAGGAATCAGTTAAAGTATTTGAACTCTGCGAAGAGGCAACCTTTATGCAACTTAACACAATGTGTGGCAAGCACTTTTCATTGTAGGATTCTGCTAGTTTGAAATAACAGTTCTTTGATAAGTTGTTTTGTAAACCCAAGTCATTAAGCAACAGTTGAAGCCTTTCCAGAAATGGCAGTGCCTCTTCATGCTGTTTGCGGGCAATGTAATGTTTTGCCAGAAGAAAGCATGCTCTTGCCTCTGCATGTTTGTTCTGGCTGAAAATTGTCCTCTTCAGAGCATACTTTAGAATATCTGACTCCAGCTCAGCACTGCAAATGTAGTTGGGAATTCCCATGAGAAGAGATGTAGCCTTGTCAATAACATGAGCACATTTTTCTTTGTTCTTCTGCGTCAAGTAGATGACTGTTAGGTTTGTATAAAGAGCAATTACAAAGTACAAATCACTAAACCCTCCAGCTACCGCTCCCAACGCTTCCTCAAAATACACCCGAGCTTGGGAAAACTTCAGCTTTTTAACACTGAGCCTGCCTAAGAGAAAACACAGCCTTGCTAGCGCCCAGGACATGCCTGCTTTCTTTGCTGCTTCCCTTGCTAATCTAAAAAAGTTAACCAGTTCTTCTTCTTCTGAAAATCCATAAAACATGCTATTGATAAATGGGTAAGAAAAATGATACAGGTTTTTGAAGTTTCTGTCATACTCTTTCCTATTTAAGAAGAGCATCAATGACTCAAAGATATCAGGTGCTTGAACATCATCTTGACATATGTGGAAGCAAGGCCCTTCAGGTGGAGGAAAGTTGTCCATATTTGGAGAGCTAGCAGAATCCTTGCCATCAGTAGTTGGCTCTTCTGCCTGGGTTGCCTCCAAATTCTTGAAGTTCTTCAGGAATTCTTCTATCTTGCCATTCTTGCTAGTGGATCCTGTGCTGGAATGTGAACTTGGAATTTCTGAAATTCAAAAATAAATTACAGATCACAACTTCATGTGTGCATGCACACGAAGATCTACTGATGTTTTTGTTAGTCTATCAAAGAAGATATTGTTAGGCCAGGCCCTGACCCAACACTAACCCAACTGAATCATAGAATGATTTGAATTGGAAGGGACCTTAAAGATCAGCTAGTTCCAACCCCCCTGCCATGGGCAGGGACACCTTCCACTAGACCAGGTTGCTCACAGCCTCATCCAGCCAGGCCTTGACCACTTCCAGGGATGGGACATCCACAACTTCTCTGGGCAACCTGTTCCAGTGTCTCACCACCCTCATAGTGAAGAGCTTCTTCCTAATATCTAACCTAAATCTACCCTCTTGCAGTTTAAAACCATTACCTCTCATCCTATTACTACACTCCTGATAGAGTTTAATGTTAATTCAAACTGGTTTGTGTCTGAGTGTATGCTCAAAAAGTATAAACTGAGTGAATATTCTCTGTTCTCTCTGTGTGTATATGAGTGAGTGAGATCTGCCAATGAATTACAATCCAGACTAGCTGGTAAGTAGGAGAAGACCAGAATCTGGAAAGACCCAGCATCTGAACAGGAGGCTGGAGAAAGGGCCCAAGGTCAGGGCATGGCTGGACTTCAGGTCCAAGGGAACTAACTGTGAGTTTGAGCACACAAGTTGAGTAAGGGTATGCCTATGTCTTGATGGAAAACTAAGGCAGGGAGGGTACGTAAGACTGAGCTATTTGGGTTGTTGAAGTCTCATGTGAGTGCTGTGAGGGTGCCCGCAAAGGTCCTGTTCTCTTGTCCACGTTGTATGTGTGTGGCCAGCCATATGTGTATAATGTGTAATAAGATTTCTTCTTTCAATCAAATACTAACCCTGATTCTCTTCTGGCACAGATTAACTTTCTCAGCATTACCAAGTTTGTGGTGGTCATTGATCTAAAATCATCTAGTACTGACATTGTAGAGTATCTTACAAATATAATGAAAACATGCCACCATTTCTTTAGTCCTCCCACTGTTATCCAGCCAAAGTGATAGGGCAGGGACTAGGGATGCAGTTTGCAGTCATAGCATAAAGCTTACAGCTGCATATCAACAGGAGCTTATTGAAGCTGCAGATTTAGAGCTGTTTCCTTAGAGTCTCATTTCTGAAACTGTTCAGCAGAATTAGAAATATAAAAAATGGTATTTAGAAAAATGTAGTACAAATACAAGTAATGATAGTGACAGCTTAGCAACTAAATGCCAAAGGGAAACAATCCTACATCCTCATCAAAATATCTCCTTTGGGAAATATACTTATGTGATGAAGTTTTCTAACAGATGGAAAATCTGCTGGAATTCAAAGTCAGCACTTACCAGGTGCCCCATAAACAGTATTTTGCCCTGTTAAAC
>NW_010535744.1:0-3241 GCF_000687285.1 Phaethon lepturus
GAAGTAGGTAGAATCATAGAATAGTTTGAGTTGGAAGGAGCCTTTTAAAAGTCACCTAGTCCAACCCCCCTGCAATGAACTGGGACATCTTCCACTAGACCAGGTTGCTCAGAGCCCTGTCCAGCCTGACCTTGAATGTTTCCAGGGATGGGGCATCTACCACCTCTTTGGGCAACCTGTGCCAGTGCTTCACCACCCTCACTGTGAAAAATTTCTTCCTTACATCTAGTCTAAATCTGCCCTCTTTTAGTTTAAAACCATTATTCCTTGCCCTATTGCAACAGGCCCTGCTAAAGTCTGTCCCTGTCTTATAAGTCCCCTTCAAGTACTGAAAGGCTGTAATGAAGTCTCCCTGGAGCCTTCTCTTCTTCAGGCTGAATAACCCCAACTCTCTTCAGCCTGTCCTCCTAGGAGAGGTGTTCCATCCCTGTGATCATTTTTGTGGCCTCGTCTGGACCCTCTCCAACAGGTCCATGTCTTCTCTGTGCTGAGGGCTCCAGAGCTGGATGCAGGACTCTAGATGGGGTCTGAGCAGAGCAGAGGGACAGAATCTCCTCCCTTGACCTGCTGGCCAAGCTTCCTTTGATGCAGCCCAGGACACGGTTGGCCTTCTGGGCTATGAGCACACATTGCCGGCTCATGTCCAGCTTTTCATCCACCAGTACCCCCAAGATCCTCTCAGCAGGGCTGCTCTCAATCCCTGCATCTCTCAGCCTGTACCGATGCCAGGGGTTGTCCCAACCCAGGGGCAGAAGCCTGCACTTGGCCTTGCTCATGAAGTTTATGTGGGCTCACTAGTGGGATTTCCCTTATAAAGTCTTTGCTTCATGGCTCCTTTTCCCTAGATACTTTCTCAGAACCAAGTCGTGTTAGTGGAGGTTGTTTTTTCTAATAAGGAAACAATTTATCAACACACTGAAGCCTCTCAAATTCATGTAAAGATAGATAGACCAGTTGAGGGAGAGTCCTAGAGAGCTCTCAGGAGACATAAGATGCTGAAAGTAAGCACATGAGGTCTGGCTGAATAATAACAATAACCAGTGGTCTAAATTCGCTACTGCAAACCACTCTTCTACGTACACTGAAATTTTGTGTTTGCTAATTTTTTGAGTATTGGGAGTATTATTTGTGCTAATTTCAGAAAATCTTTTCCTCATGTTACTGCCTCCAAATTTAATTTTACTGTCAAATACCAGAATTTGCATGTGAAATCTTTTATGCTCCTGAAGATTATGAGAAAGTGAAACAGAGTCCTATCATCTCAGAGCAGTATTTTGTGATAACAAAAGTAACAGGCCTTTGCTTTGTTGAACACAGTGCTGAGCATATTAGGTCCAAGCACTGGGGAATTTCAAAGCAGAAGTCAGATGTCCCCTTCAGATCTTATCGTAAAGGTGTCTGTGTGTTTTTGTAGTTCTGTGCCACTGGTACAATCTAACATCTCTCCATGCCTTCTGGTCATCTGGAATCACAGATGCCAGGCACAGCCCTGTAAGCTGTTCTGAGGATGATTCTCACAATGTGTTGGGTGCTTGCACTTGACACTGTACATGCTGTGCTCCAAAAACATTTATCCTGTAAACAGACCATTAGTACAGCAGCACACAAAGGTAACTTGCAGGCACAAAAGAAGACTTATAGGCGCATACTTCATCAACCATGGTATGAAGTCGTCCTCTTACACCAGAGGAGTACTGCGGTGACATGCCTTGCTATGGCATCTCTGTCTGAGCCCTGTGTGGCACTGCTGGCTCAGCAGGGGCAAGGAAAGAAAAGAGGTCCTGAGTGGCAAGTGATACAGCTAGAAGCCCTGACCTGGGTACAGTCCTGTCTTGTTCGCTGGTATTGTGATGTATTTCAGTATTTGTAGCAGCTTGCAGTCAACACACAGCTTTTAAAGACAAGGTGCGGAGGGTTTTGTGCTGTGTAAGATAGCTGTCTGACAGCCCTTGCCAGGGGAGCATTACCTGAGGCACGGTGGCAACCTCTTGCCTTGCTCTTTGAGGGAAAGCTTAACAAGCACCACGGTTTGGTTTGGTTTGTCAGCACACTTTCAGGGTAAAATATGAAATATTGCAATAATTGAAAATGAAAATATTTTGTACTTTATACTGTGCTTTTTATTATAGCTAAGTGGGAGGTGAACAGTACACTCAAATATTCCCTTTTGCTCATTTCTTATCTTAGAACATATATATTTCTGCTGTAGTTTTTCTTGTCGCTACAGATCCTGCATTCATCCTGATATTCCTGTGCCATTAAGGAAATGTAAAGTTGGTTTAAGAAGTCACTTGAGAATTTCTGTAGCGTGGTCCAAGCTCAGATATCCAGACTGTGCTTGCTCCCCAGTAAGTCTGGCCAGTGTTGCAGTGAGCCTTTGCTGTTGTAGGGGTCCTCTGAACATTACTGAAGCCAGAACAAGTCCAGCAGCTCTCTGGTGGTTACAAGGTCTGAGACATTCTGGTATCTTCCTGATATTCTTCCTCTTACCTGGTTGCACTGAGATGTGAGGGCTAGTGAGAAAGATAGTGTCATCAGGACCAAGTGAGATCCATAAACCATGCAGAAGCTTTGCCCCATTATCCCAATAAGCTTTTGGTTTTAAACTGCTTAAAAAGCACATAAACCTGTTTCTTCTAAGAGCTGAAGTGCTTAAGCAAAGGACTGTCTTGCATGGAGAGTGGAGATGCTTATCCTCTCAGTGTTTCTGTGCTCCAAGAAGATATATCAAGTGCTGTGGACCATCTTTTTACGGGGACAAATTAATTTCACAAATGATTCCCTGACTTTTGGGCAAGTTTTTGAGTTTAGTTTTTGCTGCATATCCTTCAGTCTGTCCTGTTTGCTAGCAGGAGGTGGAAATAATTTTGGAGAAAACATCTTTGCAGTTTTTGTGGTTTTTTTCTTGATTTCCTACGGAAAAGACTGACAGGGCCAAGAGGTTTTGAGTCCTTAGCCTGTTGGTCTTCAGAAGATTTCTCTCAGTGTTTGTGCTCTGGAGGTCCTGTTTCTCAGACATCCAAGGAAGCAGAGGGTGGAGATGGTAGAAGGTGGATTTTTGGTGCAGAGTTTTCTGCGTAGACCAGTATATCAAAATACCACCCAGTACAGTTTGTCAGGACTTGGTATGTCACCTAGTAACAGACTTTGCAATTAGATTTCTCTGTCACTCCTGCATGTTAAAAAAAAATCCTCCCGGTCTCAAGAGGACTCTGCTGCTGTTCTCTCCTTCGGAAGCGCA
>NW_010535744.1:3272-73806 GCF_000687285.1 Phaethon lepturus
CATGTTTTGTATTGACCCCTGTAACACCAGTGTTCCAGAGCCATGGAGATCTGGGGTATGTGTCCTCCCCAATGGCTGCATTTGGCATCTATTCCTCGAGTGTTTGTCAGGCAGCTCCGCATGCTCTCCCCTGAATGCTTCTGGCATGTTGCTATGCAATGGGATATCCCTTCCCAGTGGCTTTCTGGTACCTGTTTCTGGCAACCCTCTCTCCAGTGGGAACTGCCACAAGCTGTGAAGCACAACAAATTTTGCTTCTGAAACTCTAGTCACTTTGGGTTGATGGTGGCTAAACATCTGGTCCAGCAACCTAAATATTTATATATGTGTCTACACACATCAAGTTGCCTTGGTAGTGGTAAATCACCCTGGTTAATGAACTTTCAATGTGGCTTTAGGTAGCTGTTTTTCTAAACAAATGGCTTTGCTGTGCATGTTTCTCCTTAAGGGATGGTTTGAGCAAAGCACCGCTGACAGTTGTGTGCAAGTAGTGGTGCTGTTTCAGACGCTTCATGCCCCTTTGATGTCATGTGCTTTGTGGTAACGCAGTATAGTGGTTGCTAATGAGAAAGTGGGGTGCGCTGTCTCCTGTCATTCCTGCATGAGAGCTGCCAGCGCTTGCACATGTCTTTAATTCTGTGTACGAGCACCCTGCTGAATCAGTGGGCAGCTTCAGTGAAACTCTTTCGAGTGATTTGTTTCATACAGCAGCAAACAAGCAGCCTGGCTCAGCACAGCTTCAAAGAATGACATTTTTAATATTTTGATTGACTCAATACAAAAAGGGATGAGACTCCAGCAGCTTGGAAAGACGCAGTTACTGTGGTAGGTGTTACCCAGTGATTAATGTCTTCTAATTCCAAACCTCTCAGCTCCTTTCATACATTTTTGCTAGCAACAGCAGATCCTGTGCCAGTCGTCTTGATCTGAATTTCTTTAGGTGCAGACACTATTGCCAAATTTGGTTTCTCGGCAATTTTGGGCTTAGGAGTTCAGCTCTGACTACGCAGTCAGATCCCTGAGTATTCTGCCTGGAAGCTGTTGATCTGTTGAGCTGATTTATAGAATGTGTTATGCTGCTTTCCTGCGGCATTTTTACTATATGGAAAACATTTTGTGCTTATTATCACTTGCCACATGCATTTAATCTATTTTTGGTAATTCTTCAGGGCCCATCACCATGGTATCCTAGCACCAGTGAACATAGTGCCGATATCCATTCAATACGAACCAGTGATGCACAACTCCTTCTAATATTAAGACAGCTTCATTATGTTACTTATTTTTCATTTTTCAAATACAAAGCATTTATGCTTAAAGCTAAGACCACACACACTGTGGATGGAACCATTTCTAAATGACCAAATAGAATTAACGAACCCAGTGGACTAGACCTGCCTGTTACTGTTGGCTGCACATTGTGTTGGTGATACACTTGAGATGACAGGATTTTTATTGTTTGTTTGTTCTAAATCTGAATCACTCTAGTGACATGAAGTGGCCAAAGTGGGGTGGGTGGCTCTATCTTGTGTCACTATCTAAATAATTTTTTCCTACATGCTGGATACTCTAGTCTGTAGAGCATGTAACATGTTGCTGATGTATGAGATATTGGTTAACATACAGGAGAAGGTAGTCAGCACAACTGGATGCACAGCAGCAGATCCAGATGTGTTGAGTGCTGTCAATCTCGTGTCATTCAGTCCTACTTCCAGCCCAGTCGACGACAGAAGCATAATTCAGTCATTTCTAACTTTCCCTGAGCTCATGCTGTAGGAAAAAAAAGTGCTTAGAGGACATAAGTGATGAGTGTGTGGAAGGTAATGCTGTAAGAGGTTATTCAGCTCTACTTCTTTCAATATAACACAGAAGTTTACCAAGGTAAACAGCTCTGTGCAAGACAATAATATGTATATTTATGTTCAATGTTTTTCTTATTACCTACGTTTACCTCTTGCTAAATCATTATGCAAATGATCCTGAACTAAATGCTTCACAACTAAAATATGAATGAGAATAAAGCTGTATTTATTCTTTTGGCAGTACAAGCTCAGGGTATATTTAAAAGACATCAAAGTGGACTGTGTGGGGAAAAATGTAAACACATTTGGATCAAAAATAAACCAATAACCTTGTGCTGGTGCAAAAGTCTGTGGTGGGAATGCCTGAGATTCTCTTGTGTGTGCTGGGCGGGTATGCAGAGAAAAAGCAGTTGAGAGAGCTGAGTGGTATCTCCTGGGGCTAGTGCTGGTGTTGAGTCTCAGCTGTGTTCTGCTCCTAGTGTATGTATCCTACCAAAAGTGAAAGGGTGGCGTAATATTTTAAGGCCAAGATCCACAAAGGTCCCAAATGACTTGCGTGCCACTGAAATGTCATGCTAAAACAGAGTCGCTTGTTCCTTCTGTAACAGCAGCAGATCTCTCTCACTTTTTGTGGGTACCTTTGTACTATGTCCCTATGTCAATGTAAGGCAAGTGGCATTTCGTTTACATGTATAGCTGTGTGCTATGGCAACTTTTTAAAAAAGTAATACATCTGTATTTTCATTATGCCTAGAAAATATTCATAGAAGGATGATTAATCTCTTGGCAGAGGATACTTTTTAAAGTTTCTCTCTACTTTAGCCATAGGTGTCCGTAAAGGCACTATTTCCTTTCCTTAGTTTTAAGTTATGTCCTTGTTCTATATAATATTCTCCTAATAAGAATAGGAGAATATTAAATATTAAACTAAAAGAAAGTTTAGTCTTTCCAACATGTGCTGGAACTGTTGTTTTCAGTGTTCCAAGCAGACTCTCTAATTTCTGCAAGTATTACAGTCCAGAGTGGCATGGCTCACCAGAGGTCAGGAAAGATCATTTCTTTGTAGTCATGGAGCTGGGGGGGACCTCAAAAAGCTCTTGGCAAAAGGCAAGATCAGTACTACTTCTCATTTCTGAAGGGTGCTTGCCCAAAGTGTTCCTGGATGCTGGGAAGTTTACAGCTTCCTGATGCAAGCTGTAGCTGTTATTCTCTCCCTTCACCATTAACAGGGTTTATCTAATGTCTGAACTGCATCTTCCCAGCTGTGCAGTAAACTCATCACTTCTTATGCTCTTCTGAACATTATGGACATTAGAAGGTAGATTCTTCCTTTCCTCCAAGCCACAGACTTTACATATCCAAAACCTGCTTTCATGAGTTTCTCAGTCTTCATTTCTTTAGATGAAATAATCCCATCTTCTTCCCTCTCTTCCCTGTTGGTACTGTTTTCTGGCCTTTTAAATGTTGTTCTTGTTTCCTGGATTCTTTCTAAGTCATTCCCATATTTTATCAGCTGAAGTGCCCATCCCTGGAAACAAGTGTGGAGAAGGTGGGACCTGGGAGCGGGGCTGTGTGCACTGGACAGGTGACTTCATGAACAGTGTAGGTTTCTAGCTCAGTCTATTCATATCAGTGCTGCGTCTGACTTTCTGCAATATCATGGCATAGCTGACTCCTGGTTTCCCTTGTGACCTGTCCACCTCCAGGTCCCTCTCTGCAGAGCTGCTGCCTGGACAAGTGTTTTTTTCCTCCTGGAGTTGTGAAGCTGTCTCTTCCTGCTTTGCAGAAGAATCTTTCAATTTTCCCTATTGATTTTTTTTTTTTCCCCAGAACATTTCTGCAAGCGGTAAAAAAAGTTTTTAAGTCCAAACCTATCCTCCAAGATACTGACAGTCCCATCTGTCTTGCCTCCCAGCTGATGGTGCCTTGAAAGGCCATGGTCTCTTTTCTTCTACCTGTTTGCATTTTTCTATCCTTAATGCAAAGCCTGAACATAGTTTGCTTATGACACTGTCAAGCCGAGTAATATTGATCTGGCTACCATTTATTTGGGCAAGTAATGGCTGGAAATGATCAGGACTCAGCAGTCTCCCACTTAACGCATCCAAAAGCTCAAATTTCATGAAGCAGCAGGACCTGAACAGTCCAGCACTGGGGCGTAAAATCACGGTATCAATAGTAAAACACCAGAATAATCCACCAAGTGACAAATTAATAGTCCCTTTCACTAATATCGAAACTAGGTACGTGTTTTGATTCAAACAAGCAGTCTAGTTTGAATCTGAAACAGCTTTCACTTCACAGACATGTGACACTGACATTTATTCTTTTCAATCTATTAAATGAAATTAATACAATTTCTTTTAAAAATTAATCACAGTCTAGCTTTTTCTTCTCTTTCCCCTGTTCCTGCTGGGCTCAGGGGAAGCCTGCCATGTAACGTATGTAAGGAATTCACACTGAACACGCAAGCTGGGCTGGAAGGAGCCAGTCCAGCACTCCTTGTCTGCAATGCACCATACACTGCTTACCCACTACTGTGGGCTTCACATCGTTTCCACTGGAGTTTGGTGCTAAATAATTCATTGGGAGCAGCTGTAGCTACAATAAGCACTGGAGGCGACTCAGACTTCCAAGCACTCAAGATAGTATTTTTGCCCAGCTAAATGAGTGTTTTTGTCGACTTTTGTGGTTTTGCATTTTGCTATTTTGGTACCAGAATGAACTGCTTTGCTGGGGCACTTATTACTTGTCGTTTCAGTGACATTTTGGTAAGATGTATGTCGTTTTACGAGGAGATTTGTATTTCTGGATAATATTGAGAAGTGGTCCAGGTCCTTGCAAAGACTCAGGGGGACAGTTCGGAAGACCTAAGGCCAAAGGATGACTCCAGCAGATGTGACCTCTGTGTTGCACAGCTCTCTTGCTCATTGCTGTTTCCTCAACTGTGTTTGTCTGCTAGTAACCTCACAAGCAATGTCCTTGAAAGGAAATAACTTACAATGAGCTTCCATCAGGTGGTGGAGGGCAACGGTCTTGGCTTCTGCCATTTGCAAGCTGGCATCTTTTCCTGAGCAATGCCTGTATTTTATCCTCATGTTCAAACTCTCCACATTCTTCTGTTTTCTGTCTTCTCCATTGAGAGCCCAGAAATAAAATAACCTCCTAATCTTTTCTTCTGTAACTATATAACTGGAAATGTAAGTGTAAAGGGAAATGTAAAGTCTCTTCCTGTTGCTTATTAGTCAAGGTAATACATTTTCTAGTCTCAGAGAGATTACGGTTATATTTTATGCCACTTTTTTCTAATCTGCTTTCTCAATTATCAAATCCCTTGGAGGAAAACTTTTCAATTCAGTCATCAGAATAGCCAGAGTTGCTTTACAGGCTGTTTCCATTTTCATTACTCAAGTTCTGTATCAGGAAGGGCAAAGAATAACACTTGTATGAGTGTCTATTCTCAGCCCATCAAGGAACACAGCAAAATGTAGGCTGCCCAATTGCTTGCTCAGCCAAAGCCTGGGGCTGTTGTACTGTTCAATTCCGTGTATTTTTATGAGCTTGTGTTTCAGGCTTTCTCTGTGTGAGAGTTTAGATTGAAATGTTGCGCAAAAAGTCTGTGAGAGAAGGAAGGAAAGATCCCAAAATAAGGCCAGAGAGACTAGAGCACGGCTTCACTGTCATGGTCCAATCATTCATTCCATTAGTCTCAAGGATTATAAATTAATGACTCCACTATTTATTCTTTTTCTCTCACTGAAACATTTTGTTAAGCCCATAAACTGCATGAGTCTGTAAATATGAAAAGACTTGGCATTTGATGCCTTCTGTCATGCCAGTGGGGTTGCTGGTTTCTGTTTTCCTCTTAATGTTTGTGTTCCTAAAGCACTTTGCTATACACACCCTGAGCGAGGATTATTTTGAGGTGCTAGCCGTCCTTTCCCTGTCAGCCCAGGATGCACTGATGCTGAGGGTATTTGTGACAATACTTTCCTTGCTTTGCACAGCTAGATAGTTGAGGAGGGAGGAAGAGATCACAGGTGGATGCCAGGCCTGGCTCTTAGCGGGTCTTACTCCAGAGGTGCCTAAATCGTGCAACGTTTAGCAGCATGCAGGCTTCTTCAAAGTAGTAAGGTTGTGAGAAGCTATCGCTGCTGCCTGCAACATCGCTTGTGGGCTGTGGCACAGAGTGAACTTCCTGGCCCAGGGGGCAGGAGCAAGTCTGGGCAGCGACCGGCCAGGCTGTGCCGAGAGCGAGTGAGGCGTCCTGCGTTGGAGAACATAAGGTTAGGTTTCGTGGGAGCAGAGACAGGGTGGGGATAAGGAAAGAGGCAGAGGTCCCAGTGTGAGGGATTTGACTTGAGGTTGGAGTTGTGGTTTGGGGCAGAGGCTGTAGTGAGAGTGGGCACAGGCTTAGGGGCCACTTTTGGGAAGGTGAGAGCCAGGGTGGGAGAACAGCATGGAAATGGGTGGGAGTGCCAATTTCCTTGGCAATGGTACTTACAGCTGTGGGCACTAGCAGAGCACGCTATGGTTTTGAACCCTTGTTTTCCTCTGTTCTGATGCTCTCTGGGGGATATATAATGTGGAAACAGAAAATCTTTACATTCAACCCACTGCAGAGAAGACAGATGTTTCCTCCTGGTAAGGGAAGCTTTCAGATGACAGATATTGCAAAGCACACCTTTTAAAAGAATTCAATTGGTTACCAATTAGCCATAATGAAATAAGTTTAGCGTGAATGTTTTCATGCGGAAGTGAGCATTAGCTGCTGCAATGTGCAGTGTGAATGGAAGTATCCTGCATTACAGAGCTTCGCCGTGAGAGGGTCAGAGGCGTAATCGTTTGCAGCTGTTCCCGGCTTGTTTCCACTGTCAGTGTAAATACTGGGGATGAGTGCACCGGCTGGCTAGACTTTGGGCTGACCTAGACGGCTTCTGGAAACTCAGGATATGCCATTCCTAAAAGGCTCTTAATTTTTCCCATCCCACCCTGATTGAAAACATTCTTCATTCAGCCAAAATGTGAAGGAGGGAGCAAAGGGTCTGGTTCAGCTCCTGATGAGGGCAGTGACCAATCTCAGCCAGGGCAAGAGCTAGATGACAGTGGGTGACAGCAACCTGCTGCATCAAATCGGTGCTGACTCTGGCACTTAGGAATCCAGGGGGTCCCCTGTGGTTCCCCCCATCCAATTTTCTTTAAAGTTCTGGAGTCAGATTCTGTTCTGGTGCTGGTATAGGGGCCTGCCAATTTGGCAACAATTTCTTTTACACCATCTGAAGAGCTGGTTCGTTGCACAGGTCTGCAACAACAACAGCAAAAGGGCTCTTCGGTGAAGCACTCTATCCACTCCATGGTGAGTACACATAGGTTATAGGAGCAACATCTTATGATTAATTCAAAGAATATTGTAGATTATTTTCTGTTTAAAGAAAAAAAATTAAGGAACAAAGAATGAAAAGCGTTTTATTGTAAGGAAAACAGTTTGAAATGAGCCTGACCATAGCAGCATCTACCAGGTTGGTGTTCACTACTCAGAGTAGCCACGTTTAGTCACAAATGGTTGATGGAGGAAAAGCCACAGTCGGTGTAGTTGATTATTTCTGGGGCTGATCACTGGACTTGTTAATTTCTTGTTATTTTTATAAATAGGTAAATTATAGACTGGTATGGGTAAACAACACAGATTTGTGTTTGACAGGCTGTCTGAAAAGTGATTTAGCCTGAGGGAAAACAAATGGGTCAGCCCTTGAGACAGGTTACCGAGAGCAGTGAGATCACCATGGTCATCTCCATTGATTGCTTCTAGATCTGTTGGAGCCTTTGGATGTTAAGGTTTTAAAAGCCCATACTTCTTGGAAATGTCTCTAGAAACCTCTTAAACTACTTCTCGCCTTACTTTTGTTGTTGGAACACGAGGTCCTGGATCTGGCAGTGCACACCCATGCTTTCAGTGCCAGGGTTATTGGCACATTAGGAAGCCCTGGGGGTGTGACCCAGGCCTGCTGCCCTCATGTACTGACTGCTGCCATGTAGGCAGCTGACGCTTCAAGTTTTGGCGGCTTTGCCCAGCCCTGTCCCGTGTTCTAAGAACTGAAGTTGACGGCTAGAAATCACATTGTGCCTCTGCAAGAGTTAAAATCCGTGAGAAAAGGCTATTGAACAACATGTATTATCCACATTAATACATTATGGCCGTAGGACCCAACCTCGGTGAAAAGCAACCTGGTGCATGATAGCTTTTAAACCTGATTTCTGTTCTCTGCTGCACTGTACAACAGGTGCAAGCGATTATCTATGAGCACACCTGCCAGTTAACACCTCTGATATTATTGTCCTGCTGTGCTAATGAGGAAGAGAATGTAAGATTTTGTACCTCATTTTCACCATGTGCAAGCTTTTATTTTTGCAATAGGAACTCCATTTGAACAATGTGTTTCTGCGCATGCTGCTGCCCCAATGCTTGCAGCTAGCAACTGCTTTGATTTGGGCGCAGGCAAATTAGCACTTCTCTCTCTTTGCAAGTTCCTCCTCTCCATTTATTGCCAGTTTGTGTGGAAATACATTCATCTGGCTATGCTCAAAGTAGGGTTTTCAATGAAAAGGTAGATTTGTTTCCCATATTTAAACTATGCCTTTGAGGTATGAGAGATCTTGCTGTTTGCTGTGAGGTATTGAATAAGCTTCTTGCTAGTGTTCAGGGATGGAGGGAACTGGGAAATGTTTGTGAGTCTTGTTGCAAGTCAGAAGAACTTGGCAGCACACTCCTGCATGGGGAAGGAATTCTTCCCCACTTGCTGCCGGGGTAGTCCTTAAACAAATAAATAAGAGGACCAGTCAGACTGAAAACTAGCTCTCACACCCTGGTGTGGAATCTGTTGGGTTTAGAAACTCCTGGTAGGATGATTTCCTGTTAGCCTTTCTTCCCTTTCAGGTCACAGGTGGAAGCTCTGTGCTGGATGGAAACCTGTCACCCTGATGGCAGGGTGCAGCTGGGTTGTAATCCTGGAGAAAGAGGATTTTGAATTTTTTTTTAAACCAGTTTTGGTAAAAACACTATTTTGACAAATTCGCAAGAAGGAAATGGTTACACAGCCAGGTAAGAATTCATTCCCTGGTTATACACCGTTTTATTCATATTTTTCACAGAAACAGATGAAACTTAAATTCCAGACCATGATGCTAATGAAAGTGATAGTCTAGTCACAAAAGTTTGTGTGTTTTTTTTTTTTTCCCCTGACTGTGTCTCTTTTTCCAATCGATGTTTATTTGTATTGCTGTCTGAATTGGTTTTGGACACCGACCTTACGATGTTTCCCTAACTTGAGACCTCAAGAAGTGAAATACAGTTTCCTTAGACCCATGAAGGAAACAAATTAGATAGGACCGGTTATTTAGATCACATTGTGCAACAAAACTGAAGGGAAAATTCTTGGGCCCAGCTCCAGGCCAGCTGTGGCTCATCGGACGTAGCTGACTCAGAGGATATCAGACAGTCCGTGCTGGAAGACACTGTGCATGGTGACGAGGTGGTTTGGAAAAGACTCTCAGCTTGTTTTTGAGGTGGCAGGGTGAAGAAAAACAGTGCAAAGCCAAGGCACTTCTTGCATAGTTGAAAATAACCTATGTGATGGAGGACCCACAGGTTGAAATATCTTGTCACAGTTATGCACTGTCATAGTCTGTGCCTGAGTTGCACCGGCCAAAGCTTTGAGAGGACCCGTGTTAGGAGTTGGGCTGTAAAAGTGGCTGCGACTGCTGGAGGCCGCAGTCTGTTGCGCTTCCAAATGGAGCTGGCTGAAGCCATCCCTAAAAATAGATGCCTGCCTGTGAGTCACAAATTACCAGTCTGTAAAGAAATTAGATTAGTAGCCCCCAACCTTGAGTATGTTGGAAGCCTTCCCCAAGATGTATTTTGGGGAGAGGGTCCCCATCCCAGCCACACATGGGTACCCGTGGGCTTGGCAATGCTGGGGGCTAGCTCGGGTGTTGGTGTCAGTGGTGGCTGGCAGGCTGCTGGGTGCTCTGTTTTCTCACAGGTAGGTTCTTTTGTGTGATCATCACTTTCAATATGAGGTTGATGCCAAAATAGCAAAGTTTGGAGGCTGGCTGTGAGGACCAGCCAATTCCCCCTCATGGTTACTGCCTGTGTACCATCGGCACTCAGCATGGCTCCGTCGCTGTGTGATAGGTACAGTAGTAAGGATTTGAAGGGAAAACCTTTATAGATGACTATTGGCATACACTGTCTCCATTTCCCCCTTCTCCTTCACCTTAAGGCTGGCTGTGCAAAATGCTGGTTTTGCCGAGAGTTAAAGTGTTTCTTTGCTTAGAAAATTGAAGCTCTTGAAGAAATTCACGTCCATTGGTCCACAACATCTCCTGTCTTTTTGTCAGAGGATCTAACAGTGGCACTCCCTGCATTTGGGACAGTGGGTTGATTGAGCTGTTCGGTAAAAATAGTATTTGCTCCTGAGTTGTTCCACCTCATTTAAAAAGGACAGTGGAGAGGTTGAGCGGCTTGCCTCTCTCAGCCGTATGATCTGTTCCATGCAGAGCCCCTCTGTTGGCCTTGGCAGGACCAGTGACTGGAAAGGGGAGGTTTAGCTGCTGGAGTAACTACACCATTTACTGGGAAAAAGTTAGTGTGAAAAATATTTAGCCTGAGCCTCAGAGTTGTGGAAAGAAGCCTGGCAGTTTCTTTAGGAAACCGAGTGCTTTCTAAGAACAAACAGAAAACTTCCAACCCCCTTCTCTTCTGATAAATAAAAATATTGATAACAGTGTTTTAAAGCCTCCCTGCTTGTGTAGTTACTCTGATGTCTGCCTGTCCCCCTCCTCTGTCATGCTCAGGGTTGCTGGTGTCCCACCTTCCCGGCGCAGCAGCAGCAGCCCTGGTGAGCCGGGCACCCTTTGCAGAGCACTGTGCTGGCTCACGCCTCGGCGGAGCTGTGATTTCTGCGCGAGACTTTCCAGGGCATCCCAAAGGAGACCTGCACTTATGATTCAGATCTGGTGTATGACAGGCTTCGGTTCATCCGGATTCCAGGCATCATTTAAAATAGCTCATGGCTTAGCAGCTCAGATTGATTTTTCGTTTTTTTTCTTTTTGTAAGATGTTCTTACTCAGGTTCTCTCTATCAAAGCTATTGGCGCATTTCTGAAATTAATGTATTTAGAAACCATTTGTTGGATACCACAATACGTTTGTTTTCCCACCAGTATATTAAGGGACTAGATAAATACATGACCGATTTGTAAGAATGCAATTCTGTTTCCTGAAGTTGTTGTAAGGATCTTCTGTTTGCCTTCATATGCAAAGTGACACTGTAGCTGAAAATCATATTAAAGGAAATATCCAGCAGCCTAATCCATTTCACCTCCACAGCCCTATTTACCATTCTTAATAATAGTGGTTACATATCTGTGGTTCAGTTTTGCAGTTCTCCACATATGTTAAGCATACAAATTCCTGTTATATTTTGGCTGGCAAAAATAGAACTGACATTTTTCACACAACTTGGTTTTTATTTGCTAATATCCATATAAACCACTAGATTTACTGACAGAAAGTTTCAGAAGGACACCCTGCTTCCCCCAAACCTGAAGGCTATAGAAATTTAAAGTGCTGAGGAAAGAGACTGACGTTCCTCTCCTGCACCGTGACACCTTCTGCACTGTCAGTAAAGCTCTCCTGATTGCAGGATGCTCGTTTCCAGCTTGGGCAGATAGCAAGAAGCAGGGCACACCCTTGCTTCACTGAGTTAACCTTGGGCAGCACCTCAGAAATGACCATGAATACTTTTCTCTGAGTAGATCCCCTCTGACTGTCCCACCTTGCAGAAACAAGTTTGCCTCTGGACTTCCGAGGTCACTGTTGCAGATTTTGAAAGAGGACGTGGGAAGCATGGCAATGTTTTTGTCTACTAGACCCTGAGAAAGGGTGGGTTTGGACTTCCAAAAGTCCAGATGCTGTTTCTGAGAGCTGTGAGAGGAGGAAATGAAGTCAGGGAGGGACAGCAGCCCATGCAGGAGTCTCTTGCAAGGGAAAGTGGGACAAGCTGGACAACAGAGAGAAGAGGTACAGCTGAAGCTGCTTCCCATCCTAGTCACAGCGTGGCCCTTCTGCCTGTGCTGGGTCTGAGGTTTGGTGTTGCAAGGAAAAATTCCAGACGCATTACTCATTTATGTTAGTCTGTTGACCTGATACTGTAAGCTGGGAAAACAGACTTGAAACAAAGAGGCCAGACATGAGTGAACAGAATGGTAATGACTTTACAGTAAATCGTGTCGTTTTGAAGAGGTTAATAATATGCTCATATTTTACTGAATGTATTAAAACTTTTAGTTAAATATTGTATGTTACTGGAAGGGAAATAAAATTTTATTTAAGTGGGAGCATTTTAATTTTATCACATTTCCTTTGATTTCCTTGAAGTCTCCAAAATTGATTTTACAGGATTTTCAAAGTAGATAGTGTATTTATAGTTTTGCTAGGTTTGCTGCTGAAAACAAAGCAAGCAAGGCTTCAAGATTAACATAGTTAAGAACCAAGCCCTGCCAAAACTTACACATGTGCAATTGAAAGCCTGTAAGTATTCTCCATGCACTAATTCAAATTACTCACATGAGTAAAATTAAGAGCTTAATTGCATGCAGGTATTGTTTCCTCAAAATTAAGTAATTTGGTTTCTGAGGCTGTGAAGACCCAGTGTTATGCAGCTCCCATGACCCTTGAAATAAGAAAGCATTGTAAAGACTGCATAAAATGACTTCTTTTGTTAAAATATTACTGAGACGAATGCTCCCCTCCCTGCTCCGATCAATATAATCTGAACGTTACATCATTTCAGCTAAAAGAGCCGCAGGTTTATGTACATTTTTTGTGCAGAGCCATATGAAATGAAAACTAATGAGGTTCAAAAGGTTTCTGAACATTTCCAAAAAAGTTTCATTTCAGTTTCCCATCTGGAAGCTGCCAGAGTTGAGGGGGGGAAGGGCTTCTTATTTCTTCCACAAGATCCTCTTGAAATCTTTTGTTACTGTGAATTCTCCCTCAAGAACCCCCAGAGGGTCTATACCCAGATGTTTTCCCACCCGCCTTTTAGAACAGACCCCCAGGACTTTTCCTACCCACCTTCCCCGTGGTCCCTGCCATCAGCACAGGTTAGTGTAGGGTGTGAATCCCATCTCGTGGAAGGGACTGAGTTGGAGCAACAGCTTTTTCGGCACCAGCCGACTGGCAGCGGTGGGCAGCGCCTGCCTGCGCTGTGGGCAGGGGTGCATGGAGGCAACAGCGGGCCCCCGGGTGCACGCTTGGCTGTCGCAGCCTGCCAAGTGCCATTCACCTTCCTTCCTCAGTCCCCAAGGATCATCGCTGTCGATATGCCCCCCATCCTGCTTGTTATTTGGGTTCATATTGTTTGCAAAACTTCAGTGTTGGACCCCTTGCAGTTGTTTCAACTGAGACTACATTTATCTCTTTCCAATGAAGCGATTTTTTCCTGTAAATGGTTGGCAAGTCCAGATAAAGATGACCTTCTTTTCCTGAGTGATATTCTCACCTGTTCTTTAATTCTTATGCATCCTGTCCTGATGAAAAGCATTTTCTTGCACACCTCGTCAGGCCGATGTCCGTCCCCTGCTTATGGGACAGGAGCTTTCTGATGAAAGGGCTCTCCCATTTCAGACTAACTTAATTATTCTACTTAACATCTGCTGGCTCCCTGGAGTGGCTAACTTTTCATAACTGTCTCCATTTTCTGTAAGGTGGCTGTTTGTGTGCCACAGCCCTGGCTCCTGGGAGCCTTTTTTCTTTCAGTTATGACACTCGGGACTCTCAAAGCATTTAAACGGAGGGTACTTGTGACTTACTTGTGACAGCTCCCCCCAGCTACCGCCAAGATCCTTTTAGGTGTATATTTTAAAAGATGATTATAGGGCAACCAGCTTTGGCCCCCAAACTTGAGCTAGTTGTTCCAAATTTTGGAGTTCAGTGGCAGGAGTTCATCCTCCAGGGATCCTAGCATTATCCCAGACCAGAAAAAGCTGTTTCAAGGCTTGAAGCAAACAAAATGCTTTCCCTTCCCGCTGCATAGGGACTTCCACGCAGATAGAGCATGTGGAGGCTGGAGGAGGCAGGAGGAGGTGTGGAGACGAACGAGGTGCAGGGGTCCTGCCAGGGAGACGGGGGATTTTTCCGAGCCTGCTCATGGTGGAGGGAAGTACTCTGCCTGCTGCCTGTCTCTGCGCCAGAGGAAAAAAAGGCCGTTGTTGAAAAATGCATCTCCTCGCAGGTACTAGTTAACTCATTTAAATGTCACTTAACAGACATGTAGACACAACCCTGCTGTTTAAAACACTCTATCTGCTCATAATCACTGCAGGGGGAGTAAAAGCAGCTGTAATGAGCCTGTGGGATCAATAATTACTCTTCAGAGTCTGTTTCTGCCTGGTTTTTAAACGCTAGCAAACGCAGAGAAATGCCCAAGTTAGAGCTGTATCTTGGCTGCCCACTTTGCCAATGCCAGTGCCCAAGAGAGCCAGAGTAGCAGCTGCCTCATGAGGTGGGAGCAGGGCGAATGTGGCAGTGGCTATAGGTAAGGGAAGATACAAACCATCCCAAAATACACCCCCCCACTTCCCCCCTGGGGGCAGGAGCAGCACCAGCCAGGCTACTTGGCACAACCTCTTCCCTGAAGCTGCACAATTCAGTTTTCCTTGACGTTACATACTCCTCAGCTCCAATCAGAATCATCCTCTTGAAGTCGGTGTATCGGTGAGAGCATGACGGCTGTGACAGCACTCGCGGGTGGCCAACCTCCTCCTTTCACTCCTGCTCCTAGAAGTGAGCCTGGCTTATCCACCCTCTGTGAATATCTGTCCCAGGTGCAGTCTGACATCTGCTTTTTCCCTCCTTTCCATTAAAGCTCATGTCTCGTTCTGACACATCTCTGGCTTGTTTAAAACATCTGCATTTATGATGTATGGCTCCTACATTTGATATACTTCTTAGCTCCTTGTCATTCATAGGTTTCTGTCAAATTCCCATATCCTACCAATAAATAACACAGAATAAATAATGCTGCTGATAAATAGACTGAACGACATTTGCCCCAGCACCTATGCTGGGGGAGCTGAACTGATACCTCTTGGCGGCCTGATGCAGCACCGGCTTAATGACTGACTGCTTCCTGGATGTCATCTGGGTTTATATGCACCTTTGTTGTATTAATAACTAGAGAATAGTTCCTTGCTTTCTGTGAGGCACCTCCGTGTCAGAGATTTTGTTAAAACCTGACAAATGACTACTTTTCCACCACAGAAGTCTTCAGTTTCGCTATCTGCGCTCAGCAACTGCTAGGGCTAAAAAAGAGTGATCATTAAAGTAATAGGTCCTAAACACAGAGTTGGTATTTGCTACACAAGTGAAAACTGCAAACAAGAGCCATAGGTGACTCACTAAAACACTTTGTGTGTGATATGTTTCCAGAGGTTCGGCAGCCAGCAGAGCAGGGTAGATGGCTCAGTGTATGACTGCAAAGGAAAATAAATTAAGTATCAGGAAAGCCAAGGAGAGGCTTGAAGCAAGATGCTGATACAATTACAGCAGAAATGAAACCCAAGCACTCTCTGAAGAGCTGAGTAACATGTATGGTAGAACTGTTAATGTACCTGACACAGTACTTATAAAAGCAAAATCCTGCTCATTTCCTCCAGTAGGTTTGTTTCATACCAAACAGGACATGCAGTTGGAACCCGATATTTAAGGCAATGCAAGATGTGCTGGTGAGCAGCCAGCGGCTGCCTTTCCCTCCGGGCTGGGGACAAGGAGCTGGTGGCAGGCAGGGTGCTGTCTCCCACACAACCCCCTGTGGGCATGGCTGCCAAGTAGGGCTCCCTGCAGGACAGCAGGGTCCCAAGGAGGCCTGTTGTCCTCCTCCATGCTTGAAAGCAGCCTGAGCCCACCAGACTGGCTGGGGGCCAGCGAGTCAGGTGCTGCACCCCAGTGTGGCTGCAAGTCAGGACCATGCAGCACATCTGAATAGTGATTTGTGGAGCAGCCATGCTGCTCCCTGGCTTCTCCCTTCATTGGGCAAAAACTCTCTGCAGCTCCCGAGAGAAAAGTGTGCTTTCCTTTCCCTCACCTGGTTTCCTTGCAGGTTGCCAACCCCTTCCTTTTCTTGCTTGTGGTCCCTTGACAGTGGCTGCCTCCCTGCCCTCTCAGGGAGAGCTCTCCCTGGCAGTCTCTCCCTGGTTTGGGTGCTGTTGACCCTCTGGGGAGGTTTGGGGAGCAGCAGAGCAGAGGGCTAGCACAGGCCTTTGGTCACCGCTTTCCTCAAGTGTTGCACATAACAGAGCTGTTTTCACTAGCCATGATATCGCCCGCAGAGCCCTGTCTGTCATTGGGACGTGGTTTCTCAGGCTGGAGTTTTATGGTGCAATCGTGTTTAAGTACATAATTGCTTTATCTTGTAGTAAGAAATCAGGTTGGAAAATGGAGTCCAAATGATTATCTAATAAAGAAAATTGAGACATCAGATTCCAATACATATTTGGCTTTGTTAACTTCAGGAGCAGCAGTATTTAAGGTATCTATTTTCACTGCTGGTATTTTTTTTCCGCTAGTGAAAGCTGGCAAGGCAGACCACTGGTACTGTCAGAAACAGGTATTACCATCACTGGGGAGAGGTAAGGCAAAGCAAAAAACTGAGTTGTGGACTGTTATCACAGCTGCAGACTGTTTATATCTGTCCTGAGAAGCCGTGGCTGCAGACAGCAGTGACACAGAAGGAGGTAGCCCTGCCTTCGCGTGAGGCTGTTGTGCATGAGAGAGATACATCATCAACAGAGGGACAGCTGGGTAACAGTAGTATTTTCCAGTCAGGTTGTTTCAGAGAAGTACAGATGACTGTACTGACAAAATATTTTCTGGTTATTTTATTCTTGATGCAAACTATCTTCTCTAGAAGTTGTCACTCTGAAATTTCACCCTCCAGAATCAATCCCCAAGTACTCCAGAACAAGCCAGAGAAAGGCGTGACGCTACCTCCCAGCGACCTTCGCTTGCCAGTACTGCAGGCAAAGGCGGGCTTTTGGCAGTGGGGCAGTACTGCTGCTCCCGATGCCTGAGCCAAAGCGCTCAGCCCTGGGCAGCGTGGCACGAATGCTTCCCATGGGGTTGTGCAGAAACATTTAAAGGTAGAAGTTAGACCCACGTGGGGAGCTATTAGTGCCAGCAACTTTTTTTGCCTGCTTTATTTGCGCTTAATAGCATCATTCTGAGGAGGTGTCCACTGCTTCTCTAGGAAATCGTGTCTTTAGGCATGGAGATCTTTCTCTGAAGGGTAGGTAAATATCACGAGCATTCATTTTAAATCTTGTGGTTTTATTTTTAGGCATAGGGCATTAATGAGACAAAAATCTCTTTCTGATGTATGAAAGCACTCTTCCTCTTAAATGATATGCAATGTACTGATATGAAATAATACAATGAAGAAAAAGAAATAACAGCAAATAGTGTTTCTAATTGGTCCTATGTACGTTTCAATATGAGTGGGAATTAAGTGCTCTGGAACATTTTTAAAGGATGATACAGCTGCTTTCTGATGGTACTTTTATATTTGTCCATAATGACTTGTTTGTCTATTTGGCAAAGCCATGTCTAATGGGCCTGTGAGTCAGACCCCTTGGTAGACCCCCAATGTTCTTCCTGAAAGCGCACACAGGAGAAGGCTCCCAGGGACTCCCCAGCACCATGTTTTCTGAGAAAACACGTTCCAACAGGGTAACTTTTTGAAGCAGAAAAAAAAATCTCAGGTTAAAATAAAAGATTCTTCTTGTCACACTGTGTCCTTGGAGGGCAGATCTTCCCCATGTTCCTGTTTTTGAGCCCAGTGCCTCCCATGTTACAGCCTCCAGACTGTTCCTCTGTGTCCCCAGACAAGCCACTGTCTCTCCATTGCCACCAAGGCTGGTTCTGGGGGGTAGTCCCTGCTCCTCCCAGGAGGCACGCCAAACCCGCTGGGCCTTGCAGTCATCTCTGACCCCTCCCACACGCCCTCTCTAAAATGAAGGTGCCCTGAGCTCTCCAAGGAGGGACGACTCCCCTCTTCTCCCAGGAGGCTCCATCCAGACCCAGAGTGCAACAACGAGAGCAAAGCAAATCGGCAACTCCCCTCCCTGCCTACGTGTCAGGCTTGGACATGCTCTACGCATGCAGGTAATGGTGAGCAAACGCATAAACCAGAGCTGGGCCACCAAACTGGTTATGTGGATTACTCCTTCTTTTGCAGAATTACTGATTGATGCATTTTTAGAGCAGAATTTTTGAGCCTCCTCAAAGTACAGGCATAGAAAAGTGATGGGAGTGAAGATGACACCGTGGCATTGCTGTGGGCAGTTGTGTTGGCTTCACAGCTTGTTGCCCATTTGTAGTAAGAGATCATGGCATTTGTATTGGGATGTAACTACAAATTGGTGTCAAGCTATTGTAGAAACTGTAGACTCCTTAGTAATATCCGGCTGTGCAAGGTTGTTTCTTTGCAAGTTTATTTACATTCATTTTCTAGTCAGAAGCGTGAGGAAGTGCACTGCAGAAGGCAACAAGAGCAGCTCTCGATCTGCTGGTACCGGCTGAAGTGCCTAGACAGCAAAATCGCATTTCTATTTTTTCTCTAAATAATTCGAAGGGGAAAAAAACTCTAACATCTTTGTCTGTAAAGGCTTTGTTTATACTAAGGAAAGTTTACACAGCTTGTAGGGAATTAATCTGTAGGAAATGAAACCTCTGTATCTTCTCCATCTATATACATAGTCACCACCTCATTCCAAATCATGCTACCACTTGGGTTACGACTTCAGGGTTATCAGCAAGATTTCAGGTTTCAGAAATAAATGCTTTTAATCTTAGACTGAGAAAAATGAGCAGAAAGAACAAATGTAAAAGCTTGCTTTATATCCTTTTCAGAGGAGGTAAGCTCAGTTAGTATCCTGACCTAAATCTGAGAGATCCTGGGTGGATGCAATAGGTCCAGTTTGCCCTACTCTGTGTTGTAGGACATAATTTATGTTGGTGCCTCCAGATGCAGCTGGGAGCCCATTTTGTGCTGGCAGAGGACAAGGTACCAGCGAGAGGAGGACGAGGGCTGCCATCGGTCTCAGCCGGCAGAAGCCCTGCTGCTGAGTTTGGTACAGAGACGCTGCGGGGAGGCACAGCTCTGCTGGGCAGGGACAGGGAGGTATCACCGATTTGTGGGCACGGGAATCTGGAGAGCTGTCAGTTGCAGAAAAGGAGCGTTAAAGTGATGGCCCAGGCTCTGATTCCTGCTTCCCACAGGCTGGAGGAGGGTCAGGAAAAAGCCAAACCTTCCGGTCAAAACTGAATGGGAAGCTTACAGTGTTTGGGGTCACTTTAAAAATGTAAAAAAGACAGACTCCTGAATGAACTTTTTATATTCTCTGATCCTCTGCCTCTTCACATCCTGCTCCCGTGGGCAGTGGGAATGACAAAAGCCTGAACTGTACTTGCTGCAGTCTGGGCTAAAAATATTACAAGAGGTGCTGGATATCTTATGGGAGAGCACGTTTCCATGGGCCTTCAAAAACATTTGTACTTAGCCATAAGGCTTGGGTAGAAGTCAGCTTCCATTTGAGTCTCTGACATTAGTGTTTGTCCATCAGTTAGCTGAAGCAGGTATGCTTCTGCACGTGAAAGGTGCTTGTCATGAATGAACGCGGTATCTAAAGAAAAATGGCATCAAAGGGCCTTTGAAATCCGTGGCCAGTGAAGATGTTTCAGTGAATGTGAAATCCTTCTCAAGGTGCAGAGGAGGAGTGAGTGAATCAAGGGATTAAGGTTTTGGCAGCAGCCACGCATGGTCAGATAGAAGCGGTTTTGCATGGCTTTGGGAAGCTGCTGGGCTCGCGGTGCTGCGAGGCCTCGGTGCCCCACACTGCTGGTGTTTGGGGCTGAGGGTGGCCAGCTCACTGGTAGTCTCCAGTGCTTCCCATGTGAAACCGCCTGTTGGTAGAAACCTTTTTGACACCTGGAAGTAAAACCCAAGTCAGGTTCATCTGATAAACAGGAAGGAAGCAAAAGTGTCATTTCAGTGTTTTCAGCAGATTTCCCTTGCCTTCCCTGGGGGATCAAGTGCTCCCTTGGCCTCAGCTGGCCTCTGCAGCTCTTGTGGCTTTCCTTGTTTAGCCTGGCACAGCATGAAGTTTTCCATTGAACCATCAGCAGGCGTTCACGGTAGCATCCACTCTCCCCCCACATGCATCCCCAAGTTGTGGATGTCTTTTAAAACCAAAATAATAGCAACAATAAATAAATAGTGCAATCCAGGGCTCCTGTGAGAGAGAAGGGTGCAGTCTTAGTAATAATTGAGGGTCAATACATAAAGGAAAGACCAAACAGGAAATAATGGGGGGGACAGGACGGGACACAGCAGGGGTTGGATGTGACTGGGGACATCGAACTGGCAGCCACGTTGCCAGCTGGTGGCTGAAAGAGCTGGAGGCCTCTGATCCAGGTTGTAGCGTGTCAAGGTACTTTTGTCGCGTGGCCTCTGAGTGGTGGGGACCCAAAGAGAGGTCCATGTTGTGCTACCGTGCTGGCCCAGTGGGGCACCCCAAAAGCACAGCCAAGCAACACAGGCAGGCACATGTGGAGACTTGCTCTCCTCTGGCCTGTGCTGGAGGTCTGCCATGGACTTGGTCCAGCACATCTGATGAGTACTAAATTCACTGCATTTTTTTTAAGGAGGGGAAAAAAATTAGATTTATTTTCAAGATGGATCATGATGTCTTCAACTTTTTTTTTCATAAAGACCAGTGAATGGAGGGAGGGACAGACCTCTACCCCACAAAATCAATATCAATTACTACCCTGTAAAAGACTGGGCTGTACATATGTGCTGCAGCAATGACCAAACTGAATCCCCTTTGTGTGGGGAGTACTTAGCTCTTTCATAGCATTTGTGGCTGTAGTGGTGGTTGAGCTATTACAGGAACAATTGATGAGGCTAGCTGACGTCAATACTTGAAAGGAACTTCACCTGTTTTAGAAGCAAAAATAAAAACGGATGTCTGTTAAAAAATATAATTTAAGGTAATCAGAATGCCATATAAGAGCTCTGTTGCACATAATTGGTGCTCCTCTCTCTTTTAGCATAGCAGTTTGTCAGTATTCAATATCCTCACGTGGTTTGGTTATTGCTTTTGGTTATTACTATCTATATCTAATGACAAGTAAACTTCTGTTCTTTTTTTTCCTCATTCCTTTCAAAATGGCCTCATGTCATTTTATGTTTAAGGGGAAATACACATGTAGCTGGCTGGGCAAAGTCCTAGATAAGTTTTGCAGTCGCAGATCACTACTTTATTAAGAGCTCAGGTAGGCTGGCTGGCTGGCTTTGGTGAGCTGCTGTGTGTGAGCAGAAGGAAAGATGTGGGATTTCACCGTGGAGGTAAAGATCTGGTACAGCTCTGGCAGTTTGGTGCTTTGACGTTAGTATTTTTTTGTCAGAGATCAGGTCACAATTCAGTGTTTTAAGGTGAGCGCTGGAGGCCACATCCTTGTTGCCTAATCTAACCCGTGTTGCTCGGTATTTCCCTGGATCTCCTGAACTATTCCGCTAAAGTCAGTACAGTACTCGGGACCTAAAAGTTACTGTTTAACATTATAGCGAAGGATCTAAACAGTATAAAAATTCACAGAAGCATGAGTTGAAATAAAAGTTTTTGAAGTTTCTGATTAATGGACAAAGAGCCTTCCAAGCCCTAAAGAAAAGTAAATTTTGCCATCATCCAGTCTATGGTAGAGCTCCCCTTGCTGGCAGCCCCAAGGCGTGTTAGACCTCACGTGGTCGCTGGTGGGTGCCCTGGTTGCCTGCATGATTCCCATCCCAGGGTGGTGGGCACCCTTCTCACCAGGGGAGCTGTGCTTTTTACATGAGGATGTACAGCCATTGCTCCAGGTAGGGTTTTGGAGGCATCCCGGCACCTCTTTCCCCTGGTGCTGACCCCAGCCTCTCTTGCTTCTCCAGTAAGGCAGGCTGACCTCTTTGTTGCCCTGCAGTGTTCAGTAGGAGAAGTTTGGTGTTTGGGGTTTTTTTTGTGTGGGTTTTTTTGTTGTGTTTTGTTTTTGTTTTTGTTTTTTTTACAATCTCCCTTCGCCACAGCGCTCTCCCTGCCAGCCCCTCCACCCCGGCATTAGCAGCTCGTGTTATCTGAGTTCACCCCCAAGATGATCTGTTATTTGAGTCTCTGTCCAGGGTATATTAATTTGAAAAAGAGGTTTATCAAGTTTAACAGCTTTCCTTTCCTGTGCCAGCTGCTGTAATTTCTCCTGTCACCTCTGGGGATTTTTGCTCAATACTGAGACAAAACTGTGCAGAAAAGGCAAGAAAGTCCATTGTTTAAAATGGGCTCTGTTCAAGGAATGCTTCCCCTCCCCAAGCAACAGCTGAATACTCTCCTTGGATGTGTAGAAAGGGCCAGCTGAAATGTGTATATCCGAGTACCATATTTTGCTGAATGTTTACTCTTATAAGGTTTCTGATGAGATTACTAGATGACCTCTTAAAGCCCTTTCCCACCCAATTATTTATGATTCTGCGTTGCTCTAAGTTCTCATAATGGCTCCTTTATGACTCCTTACATAGTTTACTTGCTATTGAAGTTAAATGAATTGGTTAGTAAATTCCTGGATGCCCCTTTTTATAACTCAGTTGAGTGCTGTATTTCGTGGCTCTGAAATCCTCTGGCACCTCATCTGTTCTCCATGAACTTTCAAAAATCATTGCTCAAGGTATCGCACTTCCCTCTATTAACTCTGTTAGCAATCTCGGATGCTTGTCGTTCAGTCCTGCGGCTTTATAAATACTTTCTCAGGAATTCTTTTCATCTTCCCCTTTGATTTACTCATGGTTCAATCAAATAATCAGTAGAATCCAAGCCTCAAAGTTTTCTTTGCTCCCCCCGCCCCTCTTTGATTACAAAAAGGCAGCAGTAATTGGCGAAGAGACCTCAGTTTCCCAACACAGGAGAAATGCTCTTGTTTAAGGCAGTCAGTTCAGATCCAGAAAGACTAATTCCTGCTGTACATTGAACAGCTTTTCTATTCATGATTGCAAACAACACATTGGTCAGATAGCATCCAAA
The DNA here is from genome assembly GCF_000687285.1 of Phaethon lepturus. NCBI lineage: Eukaryota > Metazoa > Chordata > Aves > Phaethontiformes > Phaethontidae > Phaethon > Phaethon lepturus. The sequence goes on from NW_010535744.1 coordinate 26,240, forward strand.
TTATGCATCTATAAAGTTGTTGGTGAACTACAAACAAATATTTGATCTAAATACAAAGACCATCATCGCTTGAAGAGCTGACCACTCTGACCACATCTCATCTAATCACTTCATTTCAAAATTCAAGTTCTAGCAGCTCAGCAGCTGGTCAGACAGGGTATAAAAAAATGGCATTAGACAAGTTAATGTCATAATCAGAAGAATACTAATAAAAACCCCATAATACATGTAACGATCCAATGATTTTAAACATCCTGAATCTCCTTGACAAGAACACTGATCATGACATAAATCTGATCAAATCTTGAGTGAACTGGGTTTAGCAAGGAATATGTAGGCAAAAACTCCCTTGAAAGTATGAACAATCTTAAGTAATTTGGACAAAACTGTAATAAAATAAATAATTATTCAGCTTAGTTTTTACATGGCTCCCATGTGCCACAGACTAACCTGTGGTTGAATCTAGATGAACGCTAATTCACCATTATATAAAGGTACATTTAAGCAGATGAGAAACAGGTTTAGCAGCAATCAAAAAATTAGATTAAAAAAACCTGGTTATCAGGGGCACTTGTGTTGAGGGAATCTCATGGCAATGAGCTGTATGGACCTGTCATATTTCTGACTATGTGCTGGTCTCAAAACACTCCAACCTGCAGCAGAGGCTGTGCAATTAACTCTGCTCAAAACCCTTCCTGCACGTTTACAATCAGAAAAACTTCCATGTGATCTAGAGAAGAAAGGTGCTGAGGTCCTGGTTCTATGCACACGAATATGTTTACACCCATGAATTAGAGTGGGAACATTCATGTGCAGAAAGCTTAGCATATGTGTTAGTCTTTGCAGGACTGACATGCCCAGTCCTGATACAGATCCTTGATGGAGCTTGTTTTCCTGCCAAGTGTTTATCCTGAGCTCCAAATGGGCCAGTCCTCCCTCACGGCAGGGTGTGAGCTTCCCCCACAGCAAGCTCTGCCTGCAGAGAGATTTCCTGCAGCAGCTCCAAAAATATGTCCTTTGGAGAATACTTTTTACCACCTTCTGCAAGTCTCAACCCATGTAACATTCAAACTTTTTTCTATGTTGCATCCCTCCTTTATAGGAGAGAACAACGCTGGCTGCTTTTTCTCTTTCAGGCTTCTCCAGAGACTTGCTCTTTTTATTGTGGTAGCTTTTCAGTATAGTTGATCTCTGCCTATGGATATAACGTGCAACAGCATTTAGTGTCATCCGTCTCTACTTGCAGACCTTGAATTTTGCTCTCAAAGGGGCAAGAGTGAAGAAGGGCTTTTATAGAAATAAATAGCACTTATTTAACCAAATATTATTTCAGCCCTTGCACTCCAATAGTTACAAGTGACAAGAACTAGATTATTAGATTTCACCAAATGTAGGTGGTATTTTGATGCGTGGGTGTCTGCTGAAGAATACACCATGATCTTTAGAAGAGCCCATTGTGTGGTATTTCTGAACAGTCCAAACCCACAACATCTTTGAGCTCCACTCCTGTAGATCACAGCTCTGTCCATGTCCTCCCTGATGTGTCTGTTCTCTTTGAATCATTTTGTTGCAAGAAATCCTATCTAGTAACAATATTTTGCTGAGATCTTCAGTAAAGCACTCGTCATCCTCCCTCCTTCTTCCTCCCCCACAGTTTCATTTGCTTTCACACTTGCCAATGTCCCTTCTACAGCTGATTGCTTACCTTCTGTTAAATAAAAAATAATGGATATCTAGCTGATAGATTTGCCTGAGAGAGATTGTGGGTGCTTTAACATAACCATTGCACCCAAAAACCATATCGAATAAGTGATACACAACTTCACCAAGTGGTGTTTACAGCTGAAATATTTTCTGTGTATGTCAACCACAGCAAACTTTCCATTGCCTATGTAAACAAAATCCTGTACAACAGAAACCAGGAGTGATCCATATGCATGAACATAATTGAATATTTTTTTCAATTAGCCATTTAAATGGTACTTATTGTAGAAACTAAGTTGAAATCCAGGCGTAAGGAAATTAAACAGGGTGGTAATAAAGATTCTTCAACGTACTTAAACCTACGTCATTTGTATTCCTAGAAGTATCATAATTTTTTAAGCTTCCTAAAAGTGTGAAGTGTATCTCTTTCCCACATACATTACTCCACAGACATAAGTAATCTGTTAAAATAGGCTCTGTCATAGTCTGAGAAATGCCTCTGTTTCTAGCATGTTTGTTTTGGCATTCATTCTCCAGGCAGATGCATGGGAGAAGGGCCCGAGGCAGGAGGGGCGTGATGGCTGTCCAAGGGGCCTGTGGCACTTGGGGACAAGTAAGGAAAATCAAGGCATTCATGAGAAGAAAGTCTGCTCTCCCAATCCTCTCATCTCTTAGACAAGTGGATCAACAAACCTGGGTGACAGGAATAGATATATTTGTGTGGGTGTATGTGTATACACAGGACTTCAGCCCCAGGACCTTTGCTTTGGCACCTCCATAAGCTTCTCTGCCCTCTTGTTAAGCAGCTGAGCAGAATGGTTACTTTCACAGTGACCAGAAGCAGACCCAGGACACACAGAATTGCAGCCCTGGCCCCTGGGGACCATTTGTCCAAACCAAACAGACATCCCAGTGTCAGAATAAGGATGTGCAGAGGCACGTCTCTGAGCTCTTTGCTAACAGCCAAAGCCAAACTCCTCCATGGGGCATGGCAGCAAGGAGGAGATGCCACGGGTTGCCTGGGGAGCACGCTGCCCGAACCCAGGCATGTGGCTCCTGCCTAGCCTAGGATCCTTCCCTTAGCGACGTGAGCAATGGTACAGTTATCAGGGGAATGTCACACGGGGATCAAAGAGGAGGAATTCTCAGAGTATTGTGTTTTTAATTAAATCATCCTGTGAGTTTTCCATTGAGTAAAACAGCACGTGTCAGATATTCCGTCCTTTATTACTTAGAGGAACTTACTAGCACATCGGAAACTTCAAAAGATCTCATCTGATCCCCAGATTGGAGCCTGGTACTATTGCAGTGATTGTAGTTGGACTTGGATTTCCAACAAATGGGTAAGCTGTCAGCCACAGTCAGGGAGGGACCAGCTCTTGCTGCAAGGAGTGACTCGCCGTAGCTATGCTGGAGGGGTGAGCGGCTGGTGCTGTTACCTCCCAACGCATCGTGCTATGAGCGAGGCAGGTGGTGACCAGCTCTGAGCTTGCTCTGTCCATTAATTAGGCAAACCTCTGAAAAAAAATTCAGCAAACCTCTGAAAAAAATCAGTTCTGGTTTGATTCCTTACCTGCACAGACCTAACGAAGCTGTGTACGGAAAGGGCAGTGTTCCTATGTAATTTGGTGGAAAAAAAAAAACACAACCCAGGTTAAATAACAGGATGCACTTCGTGTTTTCAAAAAATCCCATCCCTGCAATGGCAGCATGGACTGTGAAATAATACAATAGCTGTGTGTTTCTGTTCCCAGATGGCCTTTAGCTGATTGGCACTTGAGTGTGCACAGACAGCAAGGTGCACTTTTTTACCTTTTTCTTTACATTTCACCCAACTGTGCTTTGTAGGAAGACAGTTATTAGCGTCAGTGGGAGCTGGAAGCAGCAGGGAATGGCATAGTTCAGCGTGCTTCTGCTTCAAGAGGGTGCTGTTGAATTACTGCTTAGCAATCCAGAGGCCCACTGCATCACCAATATTTAACATGTCCAATTACTGTAATCTTTGTATTTTATTGTAGGATATTATTCATCAGTAATGTACCTGAAATCAGAGGGACAACAAAGAAAGCAGCGAAGAGCTCTGTAGCTCTCATTTTCAATTTTCTCATTAATGAAAGGGATTTTCTGTGCATGACAGATTGTACACCTGATAGAAATTATAACAAACAAACAAAATCCATATCTGTTGCTTGCAGTAAATCTTTGTCAATAGTACGCATACATCAAGACACAAATCTTCTCCATGTCCTTGGTGTTAAGAAGCAATTCCTGCAACAATGTTTGTTTTTGCCTTGTGATAGTCACACAGACAGGCCTATGTAGACATTCCAGACATGAAATTATCTGAAATTAGAAAAACGTCTACACAAAATAACCATTCAGAATGTACAGAAAAAGAAAAAATTTAGAAAGTATTCTTCAGTCAGCCCTGAAAATAACATAGCGGGGGTTGGAAAACATACCTCAAGTTAATAGCTTCTCAATTGTATGCTTCATAGCAGCGCAGGCTCCTCTTTGTGAAAGGGCTAAAGAGGAGTCGATTCTCCTTGTGCACTCTCCAGTTGTGCCGTTGCATAACTGCCACGACGAGCTGCACTTGTTCAGCTATTTTACAAGTGGGCCATATTTGCAGATCATATTCATAAGAAGGTGGCACTGAGACAGAATTTCATTCAGATGTTCCTCCGAATGCAGTCGCACACCCTGCTTTGCGACGCCATCCAGCCCTTTTCTGGTGAATGCAGAGACCCAAACTAATCTGGGAAGTGGGCTGGTTTTTCTGCTTTGCATTCATTTTGGTTACTTTACTCTTTGTTCTTTGTCGATTTGTTTTCTTTTTCCTTCTCCCTGTCTTTCCCCTTGCCCTACTCATAACTGCAGGTGAGACAGGGCTGGAGGGAGAGCCCGGCGTGCCCTGTGCCACAGGCTGGCGCCGGCCCCTGTAGGCAGCAGAGCCTCCCCCGTGGCTGCAGCAGGTGCCCAGTGGTCCTTGCTGTGCCTCTGCATGATGCCTCTTTCTGTACCTCTCCCCGTGGGGTGGTGCACACGACATCAGGCACTCATCCTGCTTCTCCAGTGCCTATTAGAGCTGGAGCCAGGAGGGCAGACGATGATATTCCAAGTGTAGGAATGGCTTGCTCTTTTTTTCTGCCCCTGTGCCCAGGAGGAGGGTGTGTGAGGAAATGGCAAGTGAAATATTGCAACTCAGAACTGAGCCCCTGAGCCCCACACTGCAAAATAGACTCTCACTTTTTACCTTTCCTAATAATTCATCTATTTCTTGTAGTTTTGTTTTAGTTAATAATGATATATGCAAGTGTAACGCAGTGACATCAAACGCAAGTGTGCAATTGAGATGGCCATGGGTCCAGCCTGCAGGAAGGCTCTTGGTGCCTCTGGAGCAGGCATGCAGGGAGGAAATTGCTGCAGTATTTTCTGCAAAGTACTTGGCCCTGTCTGTGAGCTGACCCACAACACACAAAAGCAATCTCCAAAGTGCGCACATGTAAAAATATAAATTCAGTTTTGGCAGCTCTTGGGATTTGAAATTCACTTGGCCAAGTTTATCCAAGTTTCTTGGTGATTCACATGGTGCTAGTAGAGAAACAGCGAAGAGGAGTGGGGCTGCGTCAGCATGAGGCAGGTACAAAGTGGGTCTGTTAGCTGGCAGGTAGCCCCCCCCAGTGAGCAGCGTGGAGTCGTGAGACTTGAGGCATCGCTCCTCCAGGGACAGTTGGCCCTGACAATTGGTGCTAAATCCTTAGCAACAATTAAGCAAAGAAATTAAATTAAATGGCTTGCAGAAGGGTTCACATGAAAAGTTAGAGCAGTGTTTTTGAGGCAGGGAATTGTGTGTGTGGGAAGCGTTTGTAAGCTATTGGAGATTTTTTTACACTACTTAGCTTGTGGTCTCCGCATCCTCAGTGCATGTTACTGTGAGTGCTGTGCCAGAGTAGCACGTGAGTGCTATTAGAGAGATGCATCATACATCACGTTCAAAATTGACTTCTCATCTTCTACTAGCTTGGCATGAATACACAAACTTGCTAATTTTATTGTAAATACTGAGGTACACCAAAACAACTGACCAAGCCAGCCATGAACCAGGTTAAAGAGCTTAGATATGAAGTATTTTATGGCAAAGGCTTCAAAACCTGTCCATCAGCCTGGCTAGAGGGTCACTGAGATGTTCCACATGACTGTGAAGAATACACAATGTCATGGCATAAATAAAGGCAGTCAAATAATAATACTTGGATGTCTGAAGAGAGAAAGCCTCTTTACACTACTTGGGAGCCTTTTTGGTATACCAACCTGTATCCAGGATCCCCCAGGGATGTTATATGCTTGCTAAATGTGAGCACAGAAATTCAATACTTCATGTGCAGCTACAAAGCAGAAGTGCCATCTGGTCAAAAAGCAAATACATGCAATACCTGACAGATCTGGGAGCCAAGGATAAATATCCCATTTCACTGTTAACCATGCGAACTGCATTTCAGGCAGGATTTATGCCAAATCATCCAGTGTCAGGAGGGATGAAAACCAGACAAATTCAGGCAGGCTTATTTCAGAGGTAGGCACAGTCTCCAGCAGAGTGTAGTTTGAGAGACAGTGTACCATTTTTGCATAAGGTGAGAAAATACTTGAATTTGGGCACAGCATTAAGAATTGAGCTGCTTTACCAGTGATCTGAGCGTGGCCAGGTAGCTGCTGTCTGAAGTGAGCTGCTGGCCTACGGAGCAGTGGCCTCTCCTGCAACTGGATGATAGGGCATGTGTGACATGGAGGGAAAATCAAAGCCATCTTTGAGTCATCTTTCCATTAGCCTTTTTGCTAAGTATGAGGTCTATTATCAGTGCAGTACTGATGCATGCAAGTTTTGGGCTATGTTGATGATTGGGAAGTTACCCATGAAGTTATTTCTGCACACACTAGGGCACTGACTCAGCCCATTCACAGAAAAATGCTCAAAGGGTGAAACTAAGTATTTGTGAAATTGGGGAGGAAAAAGCGCCTCGCACCCCTCCCCTCCTGGCTTTCATCTATCACTATTTTTAAACCATATAAATGAGTTGTAATGCCAGTCGTTTCAGCAACACAGATGTTTGCAATAAGCATGCAGTTGGGAAGTGTAAAGTAAAGATGAATGTATCATTATTATGCGTAAGTAAACTTTTGTGGCCCATTTGTCAGATCAAGCTGAATTGCGTCCTGTCTTTCCAGATTACAAATGGCTTGCATTAAAGCAACAGCTTTTTAAGAAGGCTGGGAAAATGTCCTACTCTGGTTGCTCATTGCAAATACTTTAGTGCAGAAACCCTGCCCAGTTTCTTCTCTCTCTGCTTTGGAAAGAAAAGCTTAGGTAAAAGTGCTATTATTTCCAGTCCGAGACCCCATTCAGTGAGAGGCTGCCAGATCCTTTCCTATCAAGGAGAGGTCCTAGCAGCTACCAACTACTGCATCTATGACAAGATGCTCAAGTGATATATAGATGTGTTCCTCCATTTGTTTTTAAGTTGCTCTTAAACACATTTTCTTTGGAGCAATGTTTCAGCCAAACAAGACAGGAAGGTAGATTTTTTTTTTTTGCCTTTAAACTAGTGAACATTTTTAAAAGTGAGCTATGCTTCAGTGTTTTTTGGCACACAGAATCCATCTTAATGTGGAGTACATGACAAAAAGTGCCATGCTTTCTATAAAGATCTTAAGGAGAATGACTGAGCCCTAGTACTGCACTGTAAATTAACTATTGTCCTTTGTCAGCATCGAGTGTGCCCCGTCATGTCAAATAACCACAGTTGGCATCCTGTCTATGAGCATGGCCCCATTCATTCCATCCACTCAGCAGTGAATAATTCATATAGCTAGTTTTACCCTGGGCAAAATACACTGACATCAAGAGTCACTAAACTATAGTCATTCACAGAACAAAACAGTTATTCATGCTTTCAATGTGAACCATTAAATCTTGCCAGTTAAATTTAAGAACGAATCAAATTAATTCATTTAACATCATCTGAGCTCACAATAACGTTGTTGCACACTTGCTGTGCTTTGCTTTGCTTTCCTCCTTTTTTCCCAAAGTGTTTATACTTGGAAACTGAAATGCTGTGCCAAGCAGGTTTTAGTAAGCCCTGTAAAGGGAGACCTCAGGAAAGAAGGTAATTCCCAAGTCATAATGCAGCTCCCTTGACTGACGGAGTTTCTTGCATTATACGTCATTATTTATTAAATGGTAAAGTGGTTATCGGTAGCGTTTAATGCAGCTAAGCAAGCAATGATTGCTACTGAGCGCCTAGACCGGCCTCCTGGCATGCACCAGGGCAGGGTGTGTTGCCTGCTGAGGCCGAGGGGCTGTGCCTGGGGCTCCCCTTGCTCCCCCTGCTCTGCCTGGAGCAGGACCTTGCCTTCCCCTGCTGTGGCGGCTGCCGTGCTCCTCGGAGCTGGGAGAAGAGGTGGGCCTGTGCTGGAGACAGGAGGGAGCGGGCAGGCCCTCGTGCTTTCCATGAGACCCTGCCTCACACATTGCTCCCGGGTAACAAAAAGATACTCGTGCTGGCCAAATGGCAGAGAAGCACGTGCAAGTGAGGGGGAGCAGGTGAGGTAGGGGATAACGTAAAGAGTCCTGTTACCATCAACTCAGGCTTCTTATTTGTTCTTTCCTTGAAAGAAAGCAAATGGCTCCTGTGTGCTGGTGGTGGCTCTTTGTGGTGATCGCAACGTACCCACAAGTGCGAGGGACAGCGTGAGCCCTCGCAGATGCTCCTGTGCTAGTGGGCACTGGCAGGGGTCCGCCCGGGGCTGCCACGATGGCCTGGAGAGGGATTTCCTGGTGTTTTCTCGAAGCGTTGTCACTTACAGGAAAAAAATGTTTTAATTGGAAGTTTATCACAAGTCAGTAAACAGGGGAAGTAATTTTTTCATCTGCCATGACCAAAGGAGTCGGTGGATGGGTGGTGTCAGTACAGTCCCGCTTAGTCATGTGGCAAAGAGATTGTATTGTTAAACCTCCAAGCATGGTGGCTCCATGTCCTTTCAAAGCCCTGTAGCACTGAGAGGTGGGATGGGAGTGGCACCTAATTAGGAGGAGTTAATAATTTACTCTTTTGTGAGTGACGGATGTGCTAACAATATTTGCACTGCAGACTGTCTCCTGTTTCGGTGTGATGACTTTAACCCATTGGGTGCTGGTCGTTCCAGGGATGATGAGCATCCGTGGCCTAACAAAAGCAGCATCTTCTGATTGTGAAGGGATCAGCATGCATTCTTTGGCTCCGTGGCTTACAACTTTGTCTCCTCAGCCTGCAGTAGTCTCTATGCCTGTGTGCATCCCCTGGCTATTTCAGCTGGTCTTCAACAGCTATTTCATTCATATTGCACAAGGTCTGTCACATTTTCTGTTTATTTCCTTAGTTTTCTTCCCAGATGTGTTTAAGTTGCTTTGTTTGGAAAACAGTAATGGAAAGATGTGAGTAAAAAAGTAAGTGTGGTTTATTGCACATTGGCTACAAGTGGAGCTGTAGCCCTTTTGTAGGGATTCACCTGAGGCAAGTTGGGTCCCTTGCTGCCACCATCCACCCTGCCCTGTGATCTCTGTCAAGCCTAAAATTTAGTCTGAAGTCCTGAGTGCCTTCCAAGCTGGCAAGTTCTCTTTGGAGATTATTTTCTTATGGTTTGGCACAAAATAATTAGCTGAAAAGCATTTATCACATCTTCCTGCAAAAATAAATCATATTCCAAAACACCTGCTTCCTTCTTAGAAATCGCAGCTTCTGATCTGTGTAACATAACACCAACAAATCCAGGTCACTGCTTTTATTGTGAGTAGGAGTGTATGTGCTGCATCGTTCCAGCTTCTGCTCCAGACCTGCTCCCTGTGTGTGAGCAAGCGGGGCGGAGAGAGGAAGGACACCATGTAGTAGGGTCATGCAGAGATGGGACACTACTGTTGTAAGCTGCAGTAGCTTCATTGCCTCAGTGTGGTGCAGCAAAATTGTGCAAAATTAGCCTGTATCACTGTTTGATCCTCTGGACAGGTCTCGCCTTGGTAGAAGTGTGCTTTCAGCTGTATGGGCCTTCATGCCTTAATGTGAACTACAGCCACAGTTACTGCAAGACTTTAATTGTGCAGGTTCAGGTTATCTAATGGGCATGACTAATCTATCATGGTTTACTTTGGATCACAGTTCACCCGGAAAAGCTCCCCAGGGGTTGGAGGGAGCAAGGGGACATGCGTACCTGGGTCGGAGCTTCCCCAATGCCCTCCCTGCCTCTCAGCCATGGGACTAAAGGACTGCCACCTCTCTGATGTGATTCAGGCAGAGGAGCTCTCTGGGGGCTTTCCCAGCTCTAGTGGTGACAGCAGCTTTTTGCTGGGCAGTTACCAAATTTTAATATCCACAGCACGTTGGCTATCCATAAAACAGAACATAAAACAATTCCCTCTCCTCCAGCAATCCAGTTGCAAGGGGGGTTATGTGCCTGTACGGGAAATTCTGGGGGAAGTGCAGTTTTGTGTGGGTTATCTGAGGGCATGGGCTGTGCATGGACTTCTTTTCAGGTACTTTTTTTTTTAAGGTTGAGGGGTATACAAGATGTAGGTAATTTTTATTTTTAAAAAGGGAAATTTCCACTGCGGGGCAGGGGGGCTCATTTGTGTTTTAGTAAGCTGTCTTTCTGACTCTGTTTCCTTGCAATTGCTATGGTGTCCCTCCAAACATCATGCTAGTAGTGAGAAGGGCCCTTGCCCTCTCCCATGGCAGGCTCTGCTTCAGCTCCCAGGAGGCAGAGGCTGAGGAGCTCCTGGGCTGGCAAAGAAAGGGCCACCTGCGGCAGTTGTCTCTACCCAGACAAACCTCTTTGGTTTGCTCTCAATTTGTTTATACCTTAATCCTCTGGCAGTTTCAGGACCAAATAATTTATTTCTGATTGTTGGTGGTTTTTTTTAACCTGGGAGAAGAATGCATGAGAAGAGTCAGTGAATAAACATTAAAGCTGGACAAATTCAGGCTTAGAAGGCGGCACACGTTTTTCACAGTGGGCATAGTTAACCATTAGAGCAACTTGTGTAGGGATTCAGTGCATTTTCTATCACTTGAAGGCTTTAAATCAAGCCTGCATGTAATATAATATGCTTTAAGCAGAATTTGCGGGCTTGATTCAGAGTTGCCTGGGTGAGATTTTTTGGGGGGTGTTTTTGTTTGGTTTTTTTTTTTTTTTTTTTGTCAGCTGGACAGAACAGATGGTCAAAAAAGCTATGAAAATAACTCTGCCTAAGAGATCTGTGTTTAAATAAGCAAACAAACAAACCCCTTGAAAAATTATATCCACACATACAAATGGATGAAAATTACAAGTCCTTAGCAATACTAGAAAAGGAATTGTTTATATCTGCTGTAACTGGCCGGTTTTGGTACTCCAGACACAGGATAATTTACAGGAAAGCACGGTAAACTGCTTGTGCTGAGAAGGAAAGGGTTAAGATGTGGCATTTGTCGGGGGGACGACCCCCACAGCCTGCAGCCCCACAGTGTTGACAGGAGCAGATCCTGCCTGGTGTATCCCTGCTCCCTGACTTTTGGCATCCGACCCACGCGGTGCTTCGAGTCCCTGAGCACCCAGTGCCTGGAGGGGTACAGAGCAAGGCTGTCCTAACTAGGCAGCACACAGGGAGGCTGAGCTCCTCTTTGAACCCAGCTACCCCACCTGGGTCAGTCTGTACAGCCTTCTGAGGGCTTGGATCGGGGCGCTCTCCCCTAATAGCCAACCTTGGAAGGCACCAGCGCTCCCGGAGAATGTCAATGAACAGTTGGAGCTCTTCATTAGAGAGAACCTAATTAGACGTTTATTATTTATGCAATTTTACATTAATGGCCTGGCAACAAGATTTATTTCTCAACTTATTTGTTTCACAATGTGGTTTCTTCAGCAATCAATTGATATTTGGTTAGCTTAATAACTATCTTGTTAAAATTAAATTAAATGCTACTCTGATTTAACTGTATTAAAATAAATGTTGTCATTGTTAATGAAATGCAAATAACTATTTAAATTGTGGCAGTGCTTCATTGAGTTGCCACCATTGGGTGGAAGGATGGTAAAGAAGTGCCGGTGAAGTGGGGGATGGCAGGAGGTGCCGAGAGCTGGGACCCCCAGCCAGCACCAGTGAGGCAAACAGGAGCTTGCCTCCGTCTCCAGCAGATTCTGGTCAATAACTGCAATAATGTATGAAAGCAAAGTTTCTCTGTTTAAAGAGGAAATCTGTTCTTTAACTTTCACTCTCTGATATGCCCACTAAGCTAGAAATGAAAACTGAGTCTGGCTATGAGCATCTAAGAGCAGATGCAGGTCCCTCGTGTCTGAATAAAGGTTCTACAGACAATGAGTTAAAATGAGGGATCGTCAAGCCTTTCCTGCAGTGTGGGACAAAGCCTGACAAGAAAGATGGAATCCGCGCTTATTCATTTCCCGACACCATGGGGTCCCACGTGCAGAGGCCTGAGCCCCCCACCTCATCAGACATGGCTGGAGGCAGGGATAGTGAGATGATTCTTCTGCAGGTTTCTGCTGTGCAAATGCCTCTCTCTCCCACCCTCCATCACCCATCATTCCTCTGGCAGGCAGCGAGCACAGATGTGGAAGAAGACTTCAGTGAGTTTGGGCTGGAAATAAGGATTTGCGAGCAGATGAGCAGCTCATTTGCCATAAACTTCCTCTGCTCCTCAGGCCTGAGGGGGAATCCCTGGATGTAGGTGGTGGGTTACCAAACGCCAGCAAACTCGTCATCTTCAGGGAACCGGGCAGGGGTAAGGGAAGGCTGTGGAACTCTGCAGATCTTTCCATCTCTGTAGATGGAAAGAGACATGTCCATACAAAAGTCAGAATGCGTTACCAAAGCTTTCAGCTGGTATGGGTGCCTACATGAAATACTAGAAACAGCAGCTGGAGTCATCAGGAAAAAAGTCCTGACATATTGCCAAAGCTTTATGCTGAAACTATGCAACCTAAAATACACGTGGCATGTAGGGTTGATGCAGCTTCCTTTGCAGTCAGCACTGATACCACTTGTGACTGCAGCAGGAGCCAGGGCAGGGCTGCCCTTGTGTGAGAGAGAAAGTATATAGAAAGCTCGACCTCCGTAAGTAGGGTCAGTCGTAAGTCCCTGCATTCAGAGGGGTCTGCCCGTTTCCCAAAACAACAGAGAAAATGAAGTCACGGTGCTGCACAAGCAACTGGTTCTGTCTTTTTTTAATGTGCAGATAAATTGTCCGCTTGTATCCTCAGTGGCCAAATTTGTATGCAGAAATCCTTGTTACTGACTTACCAGTATTGCAAGAGCTCTCTGCTCGCAGAGAAATCCTTGAAATAACACTGCAAAAAGGATCGGTCACAGGGTGAGTTTCCAGTCCTCCTCTCCAAAAGCACAAGCACATCCAGGTGTTTAATATTCACACAAACTGTTAGCCACCAGTGGTGCAGCAAAGAACAAACTCTAACAGAAACTGTGCTGCAGTTTGTAACACTTGTATTTTTGCCCACATAAATTGCCAGTAATTGACAAAAGTGCCAGGAGCACACATGCATGCTATCGGGAGAACTTATTCAAGATGAAGTACAGTACCGGATCTGCATTCCCTCCACAGCCCAGACCCAGACATTTCATCACATACATGTGATTTTTTTTGCATTTCCAGATAAAATGATGCAACAGATCTAAGCCTGGATGGTATAATAGATATGAGGAGGAATCGGGGGAAAAAAAAAAGGAGTGAAGTTCAGTCCAGCATGAAATGTCCAAAGATTTAAACTTGGTGTGGTTTTTAATAAAGTTAGATGAACACCACATGATGCCTTGTGCTGTATTAATCTTCCAGTGCTTGGTGCTTCATGTGATTTTCCAGCAGCTTTCATTTATTGAATTTCCTGCTTAGATTTTTAGTGAAAAGCAAGGAAGATTATGAAACATCCCCTTTTTAATTCTAATTTAATTGCATACAATTAGCTAAATACATCATTTGCTACAACTACAGTTAATACATTGTTAAATATTATTTTTACAATAGTGTGCCAAGTGACATTAATAATATTTGGTATCATTAGCACTAGATTACAAAAATATTTGCATACTGCTTATTAGGATGTGATATGATGCATTTCCACATTGGTTGACTATGTAGGTGACTAAGGATTATGAAATAGTTCTCAACCCATATCCTGGATTTTAAAGCTTCCAGATTTGCTTGTTTATTTTTGAAAAGAATTAAAGTCAAGTTCCTGACACTGTTTTGTGGCATGGTTTTCTAGAATAAGCGCATTCAGCCTTGTTCCTGGTCAGACTACACTTTCGTAGTTATACTTAGCCTGCCCCAATTCCCTGAAGTTTGGTTTCTTTATTCTACTCTATTTTTTAGTCTGCCAAGAATGATGAGGGGAAAATTGATCCTGCCTTGGGGATGAGGGATCGGAGAAAATGACCTCTGTGCGGCCTTTCCAACCCTCTTTTTCTTTGATCCTTCATAGTCTGAGGCTGACATGCATCCAGCCGGCCTGCAGTGGAGTCGAGGCAAACCAGTGTCTACGCTCAGCTGCAGCTTCTGTACTGAGAAAAAGAGAGCAGTGCAGCTCCAGCCGTCACTTGGTGTTTTTGTTACTCTTCTGCTGGTGAGACAGGGAGATGAAGGCTTCCCCTTGGGTCAGATCTCCTCTTGCTACTGCCGCTGCCCTGAGGGATGTAGTACTGGGCTGATCCCACAGCCTCCAGGTTTCTTGTGGAGTCCTGGGATGCTGGCTGCCTCCTGGCTGGAGGGGGCTGCTGCGGGGCTCCGACTGTGCCAAACACCCTTCGCCGCAGGGCCTGGAACACGTGGCATTTGACAGCAATGCACCGTGCTGCAGTTGCAGAAAAATTGAAGGTGTTGCCTGATGTTGTGCAGCACAGAAAGCCAGCGGCAGCTTGTGCCGAGGTGTGCCGGCCAGTGGTGTGCTGGAAACAACAGGGTAATGCAAGGGGGCACTTGAGGTGCCAGATCGCATCCTGGGTTTGAACTTTGTCTCTCCTAACCCTAGGGACAGCTCGCTCCAAGGCTTTGGGCTGGCCCAAAAGTGATGACAGGAAGCATTTGCAAACTTGAAATGACATTTGGCTTTTCAGGGCCACCCAGTATTTGGGCTTGCCTTTCCAGAGCTACAAGTACTTCCAGGTGTTTGGGGCAGAGCCATATGTAAAAACATCCTTTTCAAGAGCAATAGTGCTCTGCCACTTGCGCTGTCTGCAGCATGGAAGCAACAACAAACAGGAAACCTTATGGATGAGGGTCAGACAGAAATATAGGTTCTAGTGACTAATTTGAAATGTTGAAGATTAATGATTAATTTAGAAAAACAAAAGTGAGGTGTTACTTTAGCTGTCATGTCGAGTTCTGGGCTGATTGGCCTGGAGGCTGGAGCTCCTCGGTGCACTGAGCAGATACCGCAGCTGCAGCGGTAGCAGTAGCGCTCCAAATTTATGCAGTAATCTGACATTTGTGATTTGTTTTGAAAAGAAATACAAGTAGCTGCCACTCAAGAAATGCACAAGCTCTGCCCCAGAGCTGCCTTTACTCAGGATCACCTCCAGCAAGAGGGTAGTTTAATCTGGGTTTTCCTGCAGTCCTTGGGCTGGATATCTGTATCTGTACCAGTGGTAACCCCAGGCAGGCAGCAAGGCTATGAAGACTGTTTGATGGCTGTGGGGTGTAATGATGAGCTCACGGAGAAAGAACGATTGCTTTGGCGTTTATTGTGTCCTTCTGGATTTTTGTTCGAAAGTAAAATTCCAGGATGCTGGTGGAGGGTTTCTTTATTTCTTTCCTTCTTTCTTTGTCTTGAGACAAAAGTGTTTAACAACAGACCTTAATAGAGTGGAAAGTAAGTAACAGCAAAGATCGAGCAGAGAGAAGTGAAGTGAACATGAAATAGTTTCCGCAGCCTTTGACAGTTCATCTGGTGGGAATAATGAGTAATTTATGTAGAATTCCCCACTTCAGATTATTGAGTGGCTAGACTGAAGCTGGGAAACACTCCAGGTCCAAATCAGATACAACAAAGGGGATATTTGTAGTCCTTTGTGTATTCCTTTATTGTATTCATTTTTATTAATTTCCTGATGCTGAAAGTATTTGGGGTGGGGAAGACAAGGTTTCACATCCCACACTCTGTTGTTGTGGTAGTTGCTCAGGGTGCTGGGGTCAGCACATCTGTGGCAGGTCTGCCAGGCTGCGCTCGAGATCCCGGCATCGGGTACTCTGCCTGGCTCTGCCGCATAATCCGTCATGTCCTTGAGCCTGCTGCTGATCGGCGAGAAGAAACTGAAGAAAGATAGTATTTAGGTTCAATTTACCAATAGGGAAGGGTCACTGTGAAGTACCACCAAATCATTTGCTGGTTGGTAAGCAAGTCAGTCTGCCTCTTCAGGTCTGACCGACACTCAGCTTGTTCTGGTTTGTCCCAAAAACTGGGCTACCAGAGGACCGCCACCTCCTCAGCAGAAAGCATGGCGAGGGCGAAACTGCAGTCCTTCTCTCTGCAGTCTGAGCCTGTACGGCAGCTCCTCCCCAGCTGTGTGTCTGGCAAACAGCCTGAATTTGTAACCTGGCGGCCATACATACAGTCCCAGTGTCACCCATACAGTCAGCATTGCTATGGGCACCTTGTCCTGCCCTAGGGAAGGGGTATGGCTTCTCCCAGCTGGCCAGGGCATGCTGAAGACAAGTTCTCACTCTGGGGCAGTTCAATGAAAGGCAATTAAATATCAATAAATTCAGAAGACAGTGTTTTCCTTAAAAGGCTCCAGAAAGATGCTGAGAGAGAGAGTGGTCCGGACGACTGGAGATGCTGACCCCATTAGCTGCTGCCTCTGACTGAGCTGGTCATCCCAGCCCCATCCCTGCTCCCAGTACGGCTCCTCTACCAGAGGTGCTTACACGGGGCGAGATGATGCTCTGTGGCCTGAATGTGCCAGGGGAGCTGGGGTGACCTGCTCAGACACCTGAAAGTCCTGCGCCTGCCCGCGACCTGCCTGCCCTCCTCACCCTCTGGGAGGACTCGTGCGGCTGGGTTTTGGCAAGGAGAAACTGCAGGACGGTTGGCCTCCTCGCACCTTCTTCAGAGAGCATGTGAAAAAGGGCTCTGCTGATAGAGAGCAAACGGGCTCAGCGGGACTCTGCGCAGCGCTTACAGCTACTGCGAGCGTTTGGATTGAGTTTTTTGGTAACATTTGTAATTACTCCACTAATTGTGAATGTCCTTTTGTGCATTGGCCTAGAGAGAAATGATACATAGCAGATGGGGAAATGCCTTCTGCTCTGTAAAAATGAACAAAAAGAACCAACAAAATGCAAATACCCCTTAGAGGCCTTTGTCTACTGCAACTGTTCTAGTATAAGGGGTTAAGAGAGCTTTTGTTGGGGGGGGGAAAGAATTTCAGCTTGCAATATATTTTGCCTGTTTTGCTGCTAATGAAATCACATGCTACCCATAACACTTAGGGGCATATTACTTTACAGATTGCAAATAATCTTTTTGGGTAACTGTTAAACAAATTCAAATGTGTCCTAATTACATTTATTCACAGCAGCTCAGATTATTGGAAGTAACGTTACTTTTCCATTGGAAATCTTTAGAACTAATTTAATATTTCCACTGGTTTCCAAACACGTATGTCCTTGAAGAAAATACACCAACAATTCCTCTGAGCCTGATGCTCTCCAACTGCAATCCTTTTACACCATTGCATCTGTCTTTTCTAGACAACATTACTCCAGTTTTATACCAGTGGCAGATAGAAATAGAATTAGGTTTTCTACTTCCAGTCAACATTATTCGGCGTTAATCCTCTTTGGCAGAGGCAGCAGCCAGCTCACTGCCAGCTGTTGGCAGGTTGCTGCAAAGCACTAGAGTTGGTGTCAGTTTTAGAAGTTGAAAATGCACATGGTGTTTAACAGAGAAGTATTATAGATTTCTTTAAAATGAGTGAGTACACTTAAAATTTAAGGCAGCTGTTAAGATGGGCCCTCTGTACTCCCATGAGTATTTGGCAGCTGTGAAGGGAGGAAACTGAAAATCAATCATGTATTTTTTTCCATTCTCATGCTAATTTACCATATTAGCATCTCGGTATCTCACTTTGTCTGTAAAATGGACAAATTACTCACCTGGACACTCCGCCACAGAGCAGTGAGGCTTATCTAATATCCCACAATAATAATGTTGTTGTTGTAGCAACCTCCATCAAAAGGGCTGACAGTGTTCAAAGAAGTAATCGTTATTCTAATTTTATAAGTGGGGAAAATGAAAGAGAGAACCACGGTGACCTGTCAGAGGGGAGAGTGGCAGGAGCCCCATGCTCCCTGCCTCTCCCTTGGGGCATCAGGTACAAACTCAAGGCGAGCAGTAGGGACACTGCCATAAGACAGGAGTCTTTGTGTACATCTCGAAATACTATGGGTCTGTATGAAGTATACAGCTTTAGGATACCAGCTGGCTTGTGCACAAGGGGTAACTCCTGCAGAGCTTTCTCAGGGGGGTCGCAGCTGAGATCAGCCATATTCTTCTTACAGGATCAAGGCTGGTTCTCTCTGTTGTTGTAAGAGGAGAAATATCCATAGTTCTCTCCTCTAGTATTTGATATTAAGAATTTCATAATGCAGTTGCTTATGTATTCTTCCTCACCTTGTTCTCCTTGTATCGATATAAATCTACATTTTCTCTCCTTTTAAGCAAAAGGCTAGTATTTCTTTCCATCCCACACAAACTAAACATAGAATACCTGCAGTTAGCTTAAACACCACTGACAAAACCTCTATGTTTTGCAAAGAGTTGGAGGCAAGATGATGTAAAGTGACTCACGGTTTACATACAAGTATATGAAAGCCAAACTAGCCTTTGGATAGCTATGGATAATTCTTTCTATCCCATAAAAGACTGGTAGTTCATACTGCTTTTCATAATTTAGTTGCTGGGTTTTCATACAGATTATGGTATTTATTTAAAATAACAAGCTATGTGAGTCCGTCCAATTCCCAAGAACCCCATTGCCACTGTTCATTACAAGCTATGATTAGTGACAGGTTTACATTGTTAATGGTCCGCAGGTATTCTGAATATTAGACCTGTCTCTTTTGTGCAGTTCTCTCTCCTGGTTACCTGGGAGTTGTCTGCTTGTATTCCCTCACCTCCAATCTTTATCAACCAGAAATTATACACTTGTAAAACCCGCATGCTGTTCTGTTACAGTGAGTCAGTGGCTTTGCTCTCAGTCCTCTTTTTGTGTGTTATCAAAAATAGAAGTTTTTCTACATACAGCACGAGTGCTGTTGCTGATTAGAAGTTTGTGTTAGATTTTGAATGTAATTCTCAGCACAAGGGTGAAGGTTAAGTTTGCTGACAGCTTGTCACTCCACAGTATGTTTCTTTGAAGTTGGAGGTGAGAGGAGGACACAATGATGGGTTTTGGTATCCATCTATGAAAGGACCGAGTGATGGACTAGAGTTTGGTCTCCATTTGGTCTCCTGAGGACTGAGTCTTATTTGCCAGCACAAGCTACTGTTGGCTTAGACCATGATCAGGTGCTCAGCTGAATTTTTGGCCAACTTGTGCTGTAGATCTACTGTTCCAGTTCATCTGTATCATTCCTAAAATATAACTTAATTTTCCCGTTAGCTTTTATTTTCATTTTTAAAAAATCATATTTTTAAATGGGGAATACAGCCAAAACTTATGGCTCCAGTTTCAAATTCTACAAGGAGAAGTCAGCAATAGCCAGGTTTGCTGTGGCTCCTTGAAAACATAGGACAACCCATACAAGCATGCAACAGCCACAAAGGCTTGCTAAACAGCAAGGACTTGTGGTCCCAGAGATTTGGTAGGTTAATTCAGATTAGAAACACTTTGGGGTTTTAGCTAAAAGAGTATATCCTGGCATGGAGTGGATGCCTTTCTCCCTAGTGCAGTCTTCAGAAATTTGTGCACTGCCCTGTATGAACCTGCACAGTGTGAACAGTCTCTCGGTGGAGCCCTGTAATACTGGTTTTGGAGTATGGTAGCAAGGAGAGGGGCACTCGCCATGCTCGTAGCACAGTACTGAAAGGACATGTTCAAGCTGTGTCTGTCACCAGAATTTACTTCCATGGGAAACCAAACTGCAGATAATCTAAACAGGATGCTTGCAAAAGATTTTAGTCCCTGTATCGCTGCGAGAAAAAGACAGCCTGAGTTAAAATGGAAAGAAGCCCTCATTCTGAGCCCTGTATTAACATGTTTTTAATTTCTTTCCATCCAAGTTGACCAAGGTGAAGTCAATCTGCCTCAAATTTCATAGTGAAGATTTTGTGCCAAGATTATATATAAAGTGGGTCAGCTATTCAGAGCTGGTAATTCATGTGAATACGGGATTTATACTGATTTGTTGTTATCTAAAATGACTAATATTTCATAAAAACAAATTTCTGATTGCTCTGAGGGTGGCAAATACTGTGTTTGTACCAGCGTGTCACTCTCTGAGGCTACTGGTGGGTGCCCAGTCGCTTCAGCCAGGCGGGCCTGTCTCCCTCCTTGGGCACTGGTAGTTGAGATGTGGAAAGGTAGAAAAACCCCAGGAAAGAGGGGGAGTCATTTCTGGAGTGAAGGAGGAGCTATGCCAGCTGGATTAAAGCATTTTTAGGACATCTAATGTTGTTTGGGGAAAAAAAACGCAAACAGTCTTTTTAATATTTGCAACCTTAAAGCTCCCTGAAGTGTTCTTGGGGCAGGAAACAGCTGATCATCAGGCTTGTACAAATGTTGAACTGATCAGTATAATAATGATGGGTGTAATGGGTGCATTGAATTAATCTTTAATGCCTCACCTAGGTGAGAGTTGCCGTGGCTTTAGTTATCTTGCATGTCCTCCCCATTGGGCTGGGACCTGAGCAGGAACCCACCAGGCATGGGACTGCTGGTCCATCTGCTGTCCCTCTCCCTTCGCCCATGCCTTTCTGCCCTGAAGGCAAAGGCCTTTACTCCGGGGCAGACTGCAGGGCAAAGGCGTCCCCCTGCAGAGGGGACGGGTGTCCCGCAGGCCCTGTTTTAGAGGTACTCTTACTGGCTGGGATGGTGCTCAGTAGACTCCGATACACGGGCTGTGGCAGAGCATCAAGAAGCAGATGGGTGCATGCTAAAAGCAAAGGGCCATTTGGCATGTAGTCATTAGCCGTTGCTGAGTGCATTAGTCCTCTTATGTCTTTCAGAAAATCATCATTTTATAAGAGAAAATTGCTATTTTTTTCCAAGTAGACTTAATTTCTATAATAAGAATAAAACCCCTTAATCAGGGTTAGGAAGGAGCAGGATATCATGTGCTTAATAGGAAAGGCAGTAGCTGCTAAGCTCGCAGAAGAGGATGGGACGGGGAAGGGGTGCCAGTGCCAGCTGTGGCGTGAGGCAGAGTATGGCCCCGCACTGGGGCGGCTGCACGGGCACCCCGCTGCCCAGGAGGTTTGTGGGTGGACAGTTGCTGCCCAGTGCTGCTGAGGTGGCATGGGCAGCAAGAGGCACGCTCGGCCTCTTCTGGCAGCAGTGCTTTCATCTTCACATGCTGAAATCCCGGCGCCTTACCAGCCCGCCCTGCGCCTCAGCCTTTGGCTGCTGTTCCAGAAAACTCTCCTTTTGCCAGTGGCTATTGTGCAGATTTGACTCTGTGAGAAAAAGAAATCTTGACCATTCATGTTGAGTTTGTGTGGTTTTGGGGATTGGCTCAGCCACTGATACTACCTCTATTGCTAGCACCTTGTTACCAGTGACCACAGGTGGCACATCATTTGTTGGTCTCCTCTTCATTCACTGTCTCTAGTTAATTAAATTAGGCCTTCGCGTATTTGGTAAAGTCCTGTAATTAACGTATAACTCCAGCTGAGGTCAGGTGGTGTGTCTCTGGTAACAGCAGGGCGGATTTGGGTGGAACACACACAAGCCCCTAGGGAGACGTGAACGGTGAATGTGGACTGCTGAGGTGCGGCGGGACGGGGATGGAGAACGTCCTGCACCAATTCATTATCAGCCACCACCACCTAGTGGCAAAAACGCTCCGTCCGGATCCATCTGCCAATTTACGTGCCTCTTTCAAGGATTTTTTTCCCTAAAAACCGGATTTTCAGATAGGGTATACTTGCTAGGCTGATTCTGGACTCACACCGGCTTTTATGACAGCGTGAAATTTCCTTCCGAGAAGGGAACCACTTCTGCTTCATGCCAACTGACATCCGCACTGACTCACGCCTGTTGCCTCCTAGATGCCTTGACTGCGTACACGGATAAAATGAAAGTGTTTTAGCTTTTTCCCAGGAGGTGAACAGACGTCGTACACCATCCAGACTTGCACGTAATTAACCCCAATCCTGAATCCAAGGAGATGGGGATCTGTGATGTAGGTTTTCATCTACTTAAAACAAAAAGAAGCCCCTGTCCCTAAAATAAAAAATAATCTGGTTCTTATAAGTCCTTTAATGGTGTACCCTAGAAAATAGGGGTGGGAATACTACACTGTATTGAGGTGGGATGGGCACCTCCATTTCCTTATTAACAAACAGTTAACAAAACCAAGAAGTTACTGAAGCCCAGTAAAAGAATAGATGGGAATAGAAACTATATTGCTGTCCTGGTCCCTTCTTTAGCATGTGCCATGTTAATCTGTTTCAACTGCATCAGTTGCATCTTCCTTTTCGTTCTCCCCACCCACGCTTCTGGAAACCTAAACTGCCTGTCCCCTGGCAAATGTTCCTCCTGGTTCATTTGGACCCAATTTTTTGCCTTCTGCCTGTTGCCCTCAGCTATGCCCCCTTGGAGGGGAGTCTGCAGGTGAAATCCAGATAACATCTGCTAACACCATTTTCTTCAGATAGAGAAAAACTCTACAATGAAATTTGTTCATGACAGTTCAGTGTCCTTACCGTGGCAATTAAATTAACTGATAAAGGAGTTATGGCTCCTTCATTATAGTTGTGATTATGCTTTTAATTTCATGATTGCTAATGGATAAAATGTTTGACGCCCTTAAGAGGATGTTGGCAGGGTGTTTGCTGGCAGAGTGGGCTCCCCCTGCCCTTCTTCCAAATGAGTCGGCTCCCAGTGTGGCTGAAATACTTCCTCTGCCTCTGGGGGACTGGAGAAGGGCAGAATTAGCTTGTGTATGCTCACAAACTGCCAGTTGAGATGGTGCCTCAGTGCCTTTAAACTCTGTTTTCAAAGCTGCTGGGTGCAAGAGCTTTGCAACATATCCCCACACTTCCGTTACCCCAAACTAGACAGTGGGGACCCTAGGCAGGTTTAGGAAGTGTGCAGCTATTCTGGCAGCCACAGGTGTGCTGAGGAGCCAGAGAGTCGTGGCTCTTGGTGCAGAAATGGGTTCAGTTCCTATGAAGCCAAATTGCTTCAGGTGCTGTCACCAGGCTTTGGGTGATGCCTGATCCGTCCTTTGGCACCTCAGGCTAATCCTGGCGAAGGGCCTGCCTGGGGGTGGCCCTGGCGGAGCTTGGCACGAACACCACGGCATACCCTGGCAGCATGCAAAACTGGTGACTTTCATGTGCTCCTCTTAAACAGGTGCTTGCACAAAGCTTCAGAGTGTGGGATAATTAAACCGAGTCATTTTTAGGAGGTCAACTCTATGCTCTGAACCTCGGGTTGGTTGGTAGGCTGAGAAGTCTGACACAGAATCAATTAATGGCTCACTGGTGGGAGAGTTTCTTAGCATAAGCCTCATGGATTTGGGGTGATGCTGGTCCATGATAAAACATTTTAATTTTCTGGCTGTTTTTAGTTTCCTGTAAGAAAAAATTTAAAAAATATCTCCTGAGCCTACTATTTTCTGCAAGGGGGAAAAATTTTTGAAATATTGCTTCAGATGAATATGTTCTGTGATGTTGAAAATGATTTTCAGTGGAAGGTGTATATAAAATTCACAGACTAGCATGGTAGTTTGGGTTTTGAAAAGTTTGGGTTTGGGTTTATATCTAATAGTGATATATAATCTTAATGAAGAGTAAATTCAGAACAAACCCAACTTTCTTTCAGTAATTTTCTTGACCCTTCCCTGGTGTGCACACCTGCGCTGTAGTTTGCACATATGCGTGTTGTTCAAATGGCCAACATTCAGCCTTTCCTCTCTTACAAAAAACCCCCAACAGTGCTGGCTGCTGGGAGATCAGAAATCCCTTTGGGAGCAGAGGTCTGTGACACCTGCCCAAGCTGTACTTCAGAAAAGGGCAGTTACCATATGTATATCATTCTTGTGAAAATACATCCGAAGCGTAGGATGCTCGGCCAAGGCTGCCCTCATTCTCCAGCTGAGGGGCGATGGGCTGCAGATGTCTTCTCAGAAACACACACCTTCGACCTTTCCTTGTTGATCCGCCATCCGTTTGCAAACAGGCATGAG
The DNA here is from genome assembly GCF_000687285.1 of Phaethon lepturus. Lineage (NCBI taxonomy): Eukaryota > Metazoa > Chordata > Aves > Phaethontiformes > Phaethontidae > Phaethon > Phaethon lepturus. The sequence goes on from NW_010535744.1 coordinate 50,395, forward strand.
AAGCATGAATAACAACAGGCAGGCTTGACACCCAGGCAGTGGGAAGCCCTCAGAACAAGTTGGGTGCTGTGCCAGGAGCAAAAGCCTGAGCAGCCATCTGGTCCAGAGGGGCGGCCGCAGCGGAGAGCACCAGAACACCAGCCCTGCATGCTTGTAAAAGTCAGAGCCTTCTTTATCCCAGCGCATCCAGCCCTCATGCAAGGCTTCCAGTTATCATTCAGGTAGTTGAAGCCGACCACACGCCTGCATGCTGTAAGGTCAGGATCTCTTGCGCTGCGCACAGCTGTATGTTCATACAATGCCTTTTTTCTGTATGGCCCAAATGTGCATTTAGTCTAAACACAAGACTGTTGCCTGCCCCTCTGCTTCCTGGACTGGCTTAAAAGTGTGTGTAGGTGTAGCCATGGCTGGAGTGAACAGGTTGAGCTTTGCTGGGGTGTGGATAAATGCCAATACTGTGCGTGCGGTGTAGTATGTAATGCTCCATATCCTCTGCCCACCTGGTGAGGGGCAAGTGAAGCAGCTGTGCTGCACACAGCTGGATAATCTGCTGTCTTACTTCAGCAGTTGTGGCCAGCCTGCCAAAGCAAGCGTTTTGCAAGTGTCTCTGATGCGATGCAGTGACTTGTTGGCCGGCTGAGGCCCAGGAAAGGTGCTTGCTGCATGAGAGAAGCTGTTGAAGGTACTGAGTTGGCAGAAAGAAGAGGGAGGGAGTTTGGGTCCTTCTTGGTCTCTTCTCCCAAGTAACTAGTGATAGGATGAGAGGAAATGGCCTCAAGTTGCGCCAGGGGAGGTTTAGATTGGATATTAGGGAAAATTTGTTTGCCGAGTGGTCAAGTATTGGAACAGGCTGCCCAGGGAGGTGGTGGAGTCACCATCTCTGGAAGTGTTCAAAAAACGTGTGGATGTGGCACTTCAGGACATGGTTTAGGGGACATGGTGGCGCTGGATCAATGGTTGGACTTGATGATATTGAAGGTCCTTTCTAATCTTAGTGATTCTGTGATTGGGAAGCGGACAGAAAAATCAGCAAAGTAATGTAAAGGGAAGCATTGTTGTGGGAACCAGCTGATGGGCAGCCAGGGCTGAATCCAGGCAGAGCTGCTGGCCCCCAGCCACCGAGCAGAGACGGAAGAGAGCAAGTACCAAACGCGCACAGAAATCCCGCGGGCTGACAAGTTACCCACTGTAAGCCAATAAACTACGGTTTGAACAAATACCGTGGGTAGCATTAGGGGCATTTCTTGGAAGCTCTGGTCCTGAAGTCTATTACTTTAAAATTAGTAATTAGGCTTCAGAACATGTGTCTAAAGTGTGATTTAAGAACTGAATCTGTCAGGTCATACATATTCTGAAGTGCTGTAGGTCAAAGCCTCAGAGAAACAGCAGGCAGTTGCACATCCCCCATTCTTTCATTACTGCCTTATGTGTAACTCTGGTTTTCCCTCATCTCATACAGCACACAGTAAAGTCCTCCGACCCATCACACTTACCTTTGAAAGTGACTTCTCAAGCAAGTGGAGGATCTCTCCTCCTCTTTCTCTTTCATAACATTATCATGACATACATGATATTTCCAACATTTTATGAAAAACTCGAGCCAACTTTTACCTGCCTGCAGTGTGCAATGGTAGGACAGAGACAGCGAGGGGGAAAAGGCTTGTGAAGCTGATGATTGCATTTACCTCACGTTGCTTGTTCCTCCCTCTCCTTAGAGAGAAGTACAAATGAAAATTCAAGAGACCAGAATAAAAAAAGCATGGCCAGATAGAGGATGGCATTAGCAACAAAATGGGAAAGGACATTTTGTTCGTGTCACAACAGAATCTATTTTTAAGGGCTTGTTGTATGTTTCATGTCATAAAATCACTTCTGGGATTATTTAAAAAAAAAAAAAGCCTATGCCCACTGCAGAGAGCACTAAAATAGTCTACTCCAGCCACTTCAGACAGGATGTATGGAAACAATCAGCACTACTCTGAGGTAAGAACAAATAGAGGCAACTATCTGGTGACGCAGAGTGAAGAGAGGGAAGAGGGGGATTTTTCTCAAGTAGATTGAAAGAACCAGTGGCTTTGGAAGGATTATTAGGGATGATAGAAGTGGTAATTTGTTTGACCTAGTAAGTGCTCTAATTGGTGGTCATCCCTTTGAATATGAATATCCCGTTGAATATTTCCAGTAACTCTCCTGGAAACAAAACAAATGTGTTCAGATCTCTGAGTAGCAGGAGGCTGTTTTTACTACTGAGGCAGAGCGGGGATCAGATGCCATCAACTGCTTTAAAAACATGGTCTCTCTTCAACTGGCAGGAGCATCTCAAAATGATTGTGTTTTTTCTATGTACAGCTCTAATTAAAGGACTAGGTTTCAATTAGGCTCTTGTTTTCCTGGCCTGTATGTCAGTCAGAACATTTTAAGCAGAAAGCTCACCTGTAAGTCCCAGCCAGTATACATACTGCTCTGAGATGTTTTTAGTTATAGAAGAGGTGTGATTTTAAAAATGTATATGGGAATGAGGCATCCAGGTCCTACTGAATCTCACTTTGATGTGAGCATACAACCCACCTAGATGTCTTCAAAGCATCTCAAAGGGCAAAATGTGCTAACTGTGCTTCAAATTCATTTTCAAAGATGAGTGGTCAACTTTGTCAGAACACTTCCAGATTCAAAAAATATTTTAAAATTGACATTTTTAATTTCCAGTGTTATCTCGTAAAGTCCCCCCAAGCTAACACATTATATTCAGCCTAGTGCATGTACTGATCTTTCTCAAGCATTCCACCTCTGTTAATGGGACATGAAGAGCAGATCCAGCAGCCAAGTTCTGCCAATGACCAGACATTAACTTTAAAAATGAGCTAGTAAATTGCGTAAACATGACTGGGAAGGAGTCTTTTTTTCTTGATTAACATTATTCAGGCTCTCAGGTGTCAAAGTGACCTCATCTCCTCATCCAGTCTTCTACAGCACCTCTCCCATGGGTTATCATCTCAACAGGAACCTGGTTCCCCCATGGGAAAACCTCTCTTTCCAAGTCTAACCAGGGAGATACCTGATGAAACAATGTCTCAGCAACTGGCAATGCGTGAGGGAGACTTTATCACCTACGTTCCCCAGGAGCCCCTCTGCCCTTAATTTCCTTTGCCTGACCCTTCTCACCACTCCCCCCTGCCTCTGCTTTGGGCAGGTTATCTGACCATGTGGATTATCTCAAGAATAATTTTCAAGCATCATTACAGTAGGAGAGGGGCAGGTGACGTGCAAGCTATGTGGGCAAGCTGCTGTAGCTGTTGTTCAGGTTAATTTGTAATGCTTTGAAAGATCACAGCTCAACTTCATTGACGTGGTGGTTTATCCGGGGAATAAGCAGAAGTCCAAGCAGGGCTGCTGTTTCTTGTCTTTTTCTCTGCTGGTGGGTAGATTTTGTATTTTACAGAGTTAAACGACACAGTAACTGAGAAATATATCTTTATTATTAGAATGTTTATCTAAAAACCTTTATCTGGGGTTACAGTACAATCCAATTTCTTTCTAATTAACTAACCTGGCATTTGTTCAGCAAGTAACTGTAACTTAGGCTTTAAAAAGTTTAAGAACATGCAACTTCTTTTACTCTCTGTTTCTCTTCCTCCCCCACAAGGACAACTTACAGTGAAGATTTTGGTGCGATAAATAATAAAATAAACATCTCATTTGTGAACTACTAGTTGCACTTAACTTTGGTGACTAATAGAGTAGATAGGCATTTAAAAATAAATATATTCTTTCAGTGTCAAGTGGATAAAGGAACAGATGAATATATTTTACTTTATTATCTTTCTAAAGTTCACCTTGATTATTTTCAAAAAGGGTCATTTTTTCAGGTTTGTAAAAGGATGTGGGAAGCAACAGAAAAAACTCAAGGATATTTCTATTTTGTGGCTTGCCTAAAAAGTTGTCGTAACACACCATCTGACCCAAACCCATGCAACACAATTAACAACTCCTCTTCACCACACACAATGCCTAGCATAAGGCCAAGTGTGGCCTTGTGATGTAGTTAAATAAATATTAAAATGTCATTACAAACTAAATACCTGAATTGGTTTTACACTGTGACTTTCTACTGAAACAGTGTTGAGAAACTTTAAACATATATCTGATTGTTCCATATACACTATTTAAAATAAAAGTGAGGAATAATACTCTCTTTTTTAACTCTGCTACTTTCTGGGAGCTCTGTACACTGACAAATGTATGACATCTGTAGCTACCTGATCCTAGCTGACTGATCGGTCATTTTCTGCTTTTAAAAATATTGCAACTCAGATGCTTATTGCAGCAGTAATCATAGTGATACACTGTCTTTTAATACTCAGTTCTGCTTACAGTCATAGTTATAAAAAATGAAAAACATTTTTCACAAATCTTTGTACACATACTGTAAAAATCACCTTCCACATAAACAATTTACATTGTTATGAGCATTTAAAAAATAAGTTACATAGACTTGGCTCACCTATCCTTTCTTTTTCTTGAGAAAACAAATTTTATCAGTAACATCAACAGGATGTTCAGATCTGTAAACATGGTATGAGGATTCATGTTACCAAAAAACTGTACACACAAAAAATCATCTTGATAAATACTCCGATAAATAAGGATCCTTTTAATTGGCACAAACCAATGTAAACATGCACATTCCCGTCCTGCAATTGTCTCTAACTTCCTGGCTCTTGGGTTTTCAGTTGAAATTCAGGGATCTCTCAGTCTTGTAAAGATCCTTCAGAGACAAAAATGTGAAGGATTTTGGCTACAATCAAAGCTACATTTTGGCTAAACTCAAGCACAGACATTGATCGTGGTGCCGTGCCCTGGAACACGTTGCTTTAGCCTTTCACTTGCTGCACCACAGCTGATAACTTGCTGCCGGCACTTGGTACCAAAACTTCTCCTCTGGCTCAATGCGGTCCGTGCTTGTCAGGACTGCGGTACCAACTTCTGGTCTCCTCGCTAAGTGACACCAGAGGCTGGCACGTACGGCAAAACCATAAAGCTTCTGGAATTTGAAAGCTGTGCTTAAGACACTAGAGCAGCCCAAACTTGTACCAACAGACAACATGGCTGCTGGCAGGATTGACCAGCTTAATATATGTAATAAAATATGGAAATGTGCCTGAACGGGCTTATGGCAGAAAATCCAAGGTAGCAATCTACTGCTGTAAACAGCCTTCAAGCAACTCAGGTAAACCTTTTGCATCTAAGTATGTCTGTGCAGGTAACAGTTAATCATTGATCTTATACCTACATAAGCTGAAAGATTGACTATTTAGGTGCCGATTAAATGGATTCTTCTTAACTTCAGCAACAGCACAGATGGAAAATAAATTACCAAGCCACATGCTGCCACTAAAATAATTAAACATACAGCCACAGTACTGCCCAGCAAGATAACTGCAGTCATTTAAAATAAGCTCTATAAATAAATAAATAAATAGAAAAACCTCCATGTAAACTGAATAAAATATCACTTCTCTTATAGTGCCCAAAGAGGGAATGGCGTTACTAAATAATATAAATTTTCCATACTGTATATATTTCTATATCCTATCTGATATGTTTTGGCATGGCCGGATGGGTAGGAAAAAGTAGGATGACTAACTTCATTCAATATTTGTTCTGTTGAAGCCGAGCTCCTGCATTACTATATATTGCTAACCATTCCTATAGTGGTCTGGCCTTCTTACTCATCTTTGATTTTGCACTCACTTTCCTGGCAGAGCAGACTGGTTCACTTTTCTTTTGTGCTCTCCATATTTCTCTTGAGCAATCAGCAGGTTCATAGAAGCATTTCACTGACTGCAAGCTGGTTTTTTCATCCTTTGCTTTTTTCAGTAAGATTCTTCCTTTTTGAAAGGAATGGGGCTTTGCGTCAGGGATATTATACGAAGCATGTTGACTTCCTCGGCTCCTGAAATTAATAATAGTGATTATTAATAACTATTATTCAGTCTTGAAAAGTAAAAGGCCCCCAAAATGTCCCAAACCCATACATTTTTGAAGACAGAAATAGCCTTGTTTTACAGGACCAGGCTGAAAGTTAAAAACAGAGTTGCAAGATGAATTACATTTCTCAATACTCAAAAGCATCCCTCACTGTAAGAACCCCTACATGTGTTACTGGTGGACTCTTCGTGCATGTTCATCTACAGTTTTATTCAGATAATGTTCTGCTGATTTTGGACTGCTGAGACCTTACGGAGGTCTATATTCCCATAACTTGGCGATCTACAGGGATTTTAAAGATGCACATGTTCACGGCAATTTTCTGCAAAGAATGAACAGCCCATGGTCTTTGGGAGACCACACAGCACCTGTAACAGTAGAAAGTGGGTGCAGGAACTGTAGAAACTTCTTGGTGGGACCTCAGTGCTGCCCTGGACTATGGCTGCTACTAACAGCCAGTAGCTCACGAAACTCCATGCTCTGCCTTCATGATGGCCACCCATCTAGGGAAACTTTAACTTTGCTTTTAGGCTTTGATTTGAAACGGAAGAAGAGGAAGGGGGAATACAGAAATTCATGGGAAGAGCACAAAGTAAGCTGAATTCTTTGTTCTCTCTGCAATGGTTCAGGCCCAGCAGGATTTGCTGAAATTGGTGAGCTCAGGTGGAGTGACAGCACAGTGCCTGGTGCTGCAAAGGCTGACCTATGTCCTCTGCTCAGCAATTTTACTGCAGTTCCACAGTTTAGCTAAGTAAGATCATTACAGTCCCTTTTAACGTAACGTTGAAATGTTTTACAGCAGATACATGTCGTGTAACAGCAGCACTACGAACGTAAGGCACCAGCTCATGTCTGCCCAGCACTGTGACTGAAGTGAAGAACAGATGTGCTGATGTAGAAGTCATTCTCTTAAGGGTTCCCGTAGGGCTACTTTCCATAGCTTGTTATTTCTGGAAACCACGTATCTGTAGTATTACTTCTCCTGGGAGCTAAACAAGATTGCAGACTTGACAAAGCCCGTTTCAGAAAAAGCTGTGGTTGTTCCAGTGTTTACAGTGCAAGCCCTCTCCTGCTCTTTAACAGACCAGAAGGGTGTCACAAAAGCCTCTGTATTTATTGGTGGGAGGCAGTGAGGACTAGTTGACAGAACAGGAACCGAGCCTTACCTGCAGAACAGTTTTATCTGGTTGGCAGCTTTGCCAACCAGTCTTCACTACAGGGAAGTTTTTTGGGGAAAATGCTGTTGCAGGTCCAAACTGGAGTTTGCAGGTGCTGCGCCATGCTGGCCTGCTGCAGGCCTGGGCTCTGACAACTTGCTAGGGGTTAGAAATGACTTGTGTAAATGCACAAGTGTTGGCCACTCTGGTTTGCGATCACTTCTTCGGCACTGTTTGTTACAGTTCATTACTTAGTTGTTGTTAAAAAACAAGCTCTGTTTTTCTCAGATGTTACGGTGAAAAAGTTACATCATTTATTCCCAAACCACATGCAGTAACCAGGCGTTACTGCAGGTGATTGTAGGTGGTGTTAGTCACTCCTCTGCTGCACTGAATGATGCTATTAACACCAGAAGAAGGACAAAGTTAATATGATCAAAGGGCATTGCCTAAAAGACGTAAACCGTGTTTAAATTGAATGAGTTTATAGTAGAGAAGATAGGTGTCTGTCCTAATTCACAGCCAGGGTAAGAAGGTATCTAAGATGGATGAAGATGCAGGTCATTGCACATGAAATGCAGTGCTGCCAGCTCCAGATGCGAGAAATGTTTTTTAATTGAAAACAGCAGCTCCTTGATACAAATGACTGTGAGAGTCTGAACTTCTACTCAAACATATTCCTAATCTGTCGCATTATGGAAAAAGACTGAAATGATGTGACTAAATGCACCCCACTGCCACAGGCACTTAAGAACAATCCTATTCTTGCTTCATTTCACAAACATCAGGTATTTTTCAAGACAGGTCTCACGATTCCAAGAGACCTAATTCTTAGCTTCTTCACAATGGGAGCTGGCATTTAAAGTTGATTTAGGCACAGATGTGCTGGCAAGTCTCGGTGCCTTTGAGAAATGGCTAGTGAGCATCAGCAAAGGTCTGCTATGCCCTCAGTGGGGCATTTCCTGAAAACAGCCAGGAGAAACTGGAGAAAAGGAACTGGAAGCAAGGTGGAGGCCTTGGAGCAAGAGGGATTCCACGTTCAGCCATTGATCTCAAACAATGTAAGCCATCAGCAGCCCCAGACCCCCTGAGATTACACTGAGTTTTCTGGATGGTTAGTAACGCTTCCCAATTTTTTCAACTGGTACATATCATTAAAACCTCATTTTATGTACCGAGCTGAGTTACAGCTCTTAAAAAAGCTGGTGTGGTGAATGCAAATGCTGGATTCATCCACAAAACAGGCAGAGCAAAATAAAACTTTCCTACCCCTCTGAGCATCCTCTCCTTTATCCTCTCTGCTTCGTAGAACAAGTTTAGATATTTTTAATCTGGTAACTCCAAATAAAGACTACTACTAAATTCTAGTTTTGACAGTGTCTTTTCAAAGGAGAAGTATATCAGTAGTTAAACAGAAACCTCTAAGGAATTTCATATATGCCTTTGAACTCCCACTGTTTGTCAGCAATTAATGGGTTTTACCAAACTGCGTTATATTTAGACCAAAGACTCATCAGCGGAAGGACTCATCTCACTGAGTCACTGGATTCAATGGTTATATTTTAACTCTATTTTCCTTGATGGCGATCATATTAAGACATCTAGAAGCCTGAAAAGTGTTAACACACTCAAAGTGTACTTTAGACAATCAAGTTTTTCCAGAATCTCAAATGAGTTGGGGAGGGAAGCTATAAAAGCTATGAAAATAAAATTAGAAAAAAAACAAAGCTAAAGCCCCATGCTGTTAATTATTAATGCAAACACTGCTTATCGGTGAAAGGGTACTTGGCCAATTGCCTGCTAGGACTAAGATAGATGAAAACCAAAAACAACCCAAAGAGCAAAAAGCCCCCATGCCACCCCAGTAGGCTATACATAGTATTTTTAGTTTATTTTCCGCCCATCCATCTGTTCACGTGTGTCTCAGTCTTCCAGTAATTCTTGAACCCCTTGGTCACAGACAAACAAATCTGGCAGGGATGGAGAAGTCTCAGACCTGTGCTGATACAACAGGTTTCACGGCAATGGGAAAAAGACACAAATTCGTGTTCCCACTAAGACAGCTTGCCCTGAGGAAGGATGCGCTGCCTGTCACTTGGCCAAGCAGCACGGGTGATGCTCCAAGCCAGACGCGGGGACTCATGACCAAGTCGCAGAGACACAGGAAACCAGCCCCAATTAGTTATGCTGCTCCCAGGACAGCTGCCTGCGTAACCTGAGATGTTGTTACGGCCGGTGCTTTGTCAGGACACTTGTTTGCTTACATGTGACTTTTAAGTCGACAGTGTTACTGTCAGCTAGGAAGTAACAACTGTCTTTCTCCTACCTACAAAATGCTAAAGATATTTTCAGCTGAAACTTGGCCTGTGTTTGCTGAAGAGATTCAGCTGCTGTAGCTTTGCAATAGGCTATTATAGTCAGCAGGAAGGAGTCATTCATTTAACAGAAAATTATTCCTTTTCTTTCATTAAAGAATATCTGATTTTAGCTTTGATTTAGCAGAAACCTGTTTTTCCTCCATTACATGACATACATAAATATAGATCATAGGTATAGAACCTGTTTCAAATCCAACCTGATTCAGGCTTTTGGATAAGGTGAAATGCAAAAGCAGAAATGTAAAGTTGTCAAGTTAGTGTATTTAAGAGAAAAATAAAAAGATATACATACAGGCATCTGGGTTTCTTATTTAATGAAATGTCTGTAAACTGAAAAGAAAACAGAAACAGGTTATTAATATTAATATTACATTATCAAGTAATTAAAGTATAGGGATAAAACATACGCAGTCTTCAAAATCATATTTCCATTCTCACCTGCTGTTAAAACTAGAGGAATACTCATGAAAGAAACTGAAAAAAACCCACTTTTATGGATTATTGCTCCTCCAACTTATTACATCTGTTTTTAAAATTCGTAATGTGTGAGTTGTTAGTGGTTGGATTTTTTTCCCCATTACTTTTATCGTAACTATAATCAAAGTAAATTGCTAAAGAAGTGTGGGCTGAACAGAGATCATTCACATTAGATTAAACAGTGTGGATACAATGAGAAGTAATTACTGTGTTTAAGATAATTAATAAGGGACAGTGCCTGAATAAGCTGTATTAAATTAACTTTCTCTCAGAGCCTTTAATTTTGCAGTGATACATTTTGCAGTGATATATCTCCTTTGCACAAGCAGCTAGGAAACTCCAGCTATGAGCCCGTGGCTCTGCCTACAGCAGCAGGGTGGAGGGCAAGAAAGTGTTTGTCTCCCTTCCCACACTGAATCCTGAGACCAGTTAGGGACAACGTGGCCTCAGTTGCCAGCACAACTTTGCGTGACTTCATTTTTTACAACAGTTGGGTTCACAGCATGGAAACATTTTGTCTAGTCCCTCTTTTAGTGGGGGTCAGGAAAGGAGGTATTTAATGCCAGCTCAGCTTAAATTGGTCTGGGTGCTAAATCAGTTCTTTGTACTGGTCTCCCATCAGTGCTACTAGACTGAGCCTTTGAATATTATTTGATGAAGTCACTGAGCCAAGCAAGTCAGATCTGGCATCTGGAAATGATTATGTTCTTGTAAATGTTCCCTCTGTCACTGGTATTGTCTGCACTTTGCAGATGGATTTTTGCCCAGCCTAACTTTGCTTGTCATCTGTCTTGGATGGAGTCTGGAGCCATCTCACGGTGTGCTTTTCTGTAATTACCTCCTGAAGGTCAGGCTGGTCAGTATTCGGATGGATGACTTTAGAGGAATGCTGAAGTCACTCAGAAAGCAGGGCAGCTGCGTCAAAAATTAGTGCCTTCCCCAAGGGACACTGCTGAGCCAGGGATCCCAGTAAACACATCAAGAGCAGGGGAGATGATTTAATACCAAGGCCCATCTTTACAGTCCCCCTCAGTGTTCTCACAGGCACTGTTTGAGATGTCCTGTGCTAGATTTCAGCACAGCTACATTTATTCAGGTCTTGTCTACAGTTCTTTGTCTTGCGAGGGGCAATGGGAACCTTTGCTTTCCACCACTATGTACCTGTTCATCGCTCTGCATGATCAAATGCCCCTCCTCTCACCTGCCAGGAGGAGCAGTCACTTAGCATAGGCAGCACGGGGTATTCATTTAAACTGAAATGTTCTTTGGAAGTCATGCAGATAAAACTTGCCATATAAATGCAATGCATTGTAGGTTTAAGTATTAATAGTGAGTTTAAAATAGTGAGGGCTTTTAAAGAAATCATGTATTTTCAAAAACAATGTTGGGTCTGCTTTGTTTTCTAATCTGTGGGGGACAGGCCTGCGGGAATCCATTCACCATTTCTGAAAGTCCCGTGATAGGTAACCATGGAAAGCAAGCCCATTTGCCAGCAGGCTGACATGTCCTCTACAGGGATCCACATCTTCTTGAAAATCTTTAGACATCTCCAAGGAACTGCCAAGTCACTAAGTGACATTAAGAAAAGTGTTTCCTGCAAAGGTAACAGCAGCAATAGCCAAAGCTGGGGGAAAAAAGTAAGTATCTGGCAAATATTTCATTATTCTCTGCTCTCTCTTCGCCATCTTTGGCAATTGCTGCTCTTACACTCTCTAGTCCTTTCACTTCATGCAAAGTGGCAGTTTAAAACATAAATAAAACATGTTTAAAGAAACATTTTATGAATCCAAATATGTCCGGAGTAGCAATTAGCCTGTCCCACTGAGACCAGCCATATTCAAATTCCATACTTTACCCCTGGTGGTCGGTGACATTGAAGGGAAGGACTTTGCTAGCTTACCACGTGCTCGCTGACGTCAGTGTGGTTGCACACCATCTTCTGATTTTGGTAATATTCTAGCTGCCTTTCTGCCAGATCCACGCGCTGCAACAGGTTCTCAATGAAGTGCTGGAGCCTGGCTTTTCCCCGCACCTCTTTTTCTGCTGCTTCTTCCAGGAAGTGGTTGAAAGTAACAACTTCTCTGCAAGACAGAAACATTGCAAAGAAGACACGTTTAAATAATGGCAAGGGCCCTGATCTCGCTGCTGTCAAAAAATTGCAGATGCTTCTCCCGTTTTTCATGGCGATAGCCTATGGTGGCTAAATACTGTCCTTCACCTCTATTAAAAGATTTCAGCCTTTTTGTGGACACAATGAAGATCTGGAACCCTGAATGCTGAATTTAAATTTATGGGCAGTGGGTTTAGGTTTTTTTGTCACATTATTAGGTCTCTTGGAAATAGTCCTTAGTGGTCCACAGGGTAGAACTGTCATTGAGCATCACCTTTTGAAGTATCTGGGGACAGCTACATCCACTTTCTCTCTCTTTTTTTTTAACTTATGTAAATATCAGCCCTGAAACATCAACAGAAATGGATGAACCCCAAATTCATCTTCACAGTTCATCATAATCTTACAATGGTAGTTTAATGTTGCTACTGGGGTGGTTCCTAACTTAAAAGAGGCTACTGTGGTCATTAAACTTCATTTTGGCTGCAATCCTGCAAGTATGTCAAAGGGCAGTGTTATGATCTGGACCTACTGGGAACACGGGAGATTAACAGATAATCTACAGATTATAGACCAAGGAGTATGTGCGTGGGAAGGGCAAGTTTTAGGTCAGGAGTTTAAACATGTTTCTTTTCTGGTAACACAACTGGAAGAAACAGATAGCACCATTGACTGTGAAAGGTACCAGCTCGGTATTGAGACATAGCTCATTCTGAAGTGCTCTGCATATTATCAGTTTACTACCAGCAATAGAGACACCATTTGGACATCTGATATCACAGGATTTTCTGGGTGGGAGAAGTTTGGTTACAGAGTCAAGCACGTATTACGAAAAATGGCAAATCTGAGCATGTAGGACTTCCCAGTTAATAAATGCCTGGATAACCAGTTTTTGCTCTGCCAATGAAACCATGTTAGTTTTTACTTTGTACAAAACCAAGGGAGTGGGAGTTGGGGGAAACAATTCTTGCCAAATGAGAAAAGGCATGATTGCTTGGTAGAAATACATTGCCTGAGGAAAAAGCGTTTTAAGCAGAAACTAGGAAAGAGTTTATAGCAGAAATAACCTTTCAAAGCTTAGCTTGTTTACAACAAATCCAAAGTTTCTCTGCATTCTGTTTTTTTAACGCAGTATAGTTGTTTTAATAGTTAGCTGTTTTGTGCTAAGAAGAGTTAGGCACAAGTGGTCAGCTGTGGAAATCTGCCATCAAGGATTCAGGCTGTGTCTGTTTGCTCTATACCATAGCTGAGTGCAGCAAGAGGCTGTTTGCATGGCTGATCTAAAGGTAGGAATTAGGTACAAAGAAGCACGTTTTGTTTGGACGAAGAACATTGATGAATATTAGTTTATATTAACTCACCCAAACAATCTGGCTTAAGAAACAGAGAGGTACCTTGTTTGTTAAGCTCAGCTAATCCATTCCATTTCAAGGCTCTGTACAGTTTCTGTGATTATTAGCTTGCCCAGACCAACCTGGTAATAAAAAGCCACTGAGGAATGCTTAGGAAGAAGCCAATCTAAACTCATTAAGGACAATTTTAGGGCTTTATTCTCACTGCACTTACAGCACTGTAACTTCTTTGATTTCATGATGCCACTCTGGTTTTGCATTAGCATGGGAACCACCTGAAGCCCTTGGCACTCTGTCGTGCTCCTCTTTTACAGTGGACAGGAAGCTCAAAAGGACAGAAACTCAGCAGGTCAGCTCCAAAGCCCTTACCCTTTGGGTAAGGAAGGAGAATTGCACATGACCTGCCAGGCTGCTGGCCCTCCAGCAGGAAGGCTGGGCAGACTGGGGAGCCACCAGCCTGGGACACCACAAGGATGTCCCTCCTGGGGCCGCATTCAGCTTGCATGTTTCGCTGCAGTGGGAGGCCACCAGCATCAAGTACCTGGCATTTGTTTTTAAAGAATGCTAACATTTGTAATTGTCTCAGCAAAGGTAATTAAAAAGCATTCATTAATTGACCGCTCCATGGCATGAATAGATCACCCACAAATTTTCCTTTCCTACAAATATCTCACCAGTAAGCTGTGCCATAAAGGGGACAGGGGGAAGCAGTGTTTTTTCTGGAAGACTTAGATGACTATCAGGAGAACAGACACATCATGTCAATAAATACCCTAGCATTTTCCTTGCTTTCTAGACTACTCAAGATAACTTGGCATCCTACATGCCATTATTTGTAGGAACTGTTACCAGCAGCAGTAGTAGCATTTCCATCATTTTTCTCTGTTTAGCTGCCTCTGTACAGCCTATGAACCTGCCTTTAATAACTTTTATCTAAAAATTTTCCTTTGGGCTGAAATGGTACCAGCACTCTGAGAAAGACAGGAGCCAGAATATACCCACCCACTAGGTCTTGGTCACATGCCTTGTCCTGATAAGCAGTGCACTTCTGTCAGTTCAGCTACTTTCTTTGTTTCCACTTCATTCTCATCTCTCAGAACAACATCAAGCCCCAAGGAGTGACTGCTAATAAGACTCTCTACTTGTTCCAACACCTCTGCCTCAGAGAACTCGCTCCACGCGATGGCTATGCCTTGGCTATCTGAAGGGAGTTCCCAGAAGAATTTTTACCCTCCTCTCACCATGAACAATAGGGAAATGGTTCAAAGAACTCGTGTAGATTCCTGCAGCCACTGTTTACCTGTTTAATTGCCTTCCTTATCTCTTGTAGTTCGCCCAGACTTTTTCTTAGCCATATTGATGACCCTCTCCCTTCAATTCTATTTCTAGGTATCTGTGCTGATTTTTTGCTTATGTTCCTTATGTTACTTTCAAATTATTTCTCCAGGCCTCTGCCAAGTTTTTTGGGAGTGATGTGATACAATTTCTATCTTTTACTCTCTGCTTTATGCTTGTGAAAAGATAGATGCTGCTCCTCATGAAGTCAGGGGGAAGCTGAGCCCATGAATATGGTGGGGCCCACTTGGTAGAGGCATAAACCAGAGCACAACAGCACAGGCCCGCTGGGCTCTGTGTCTTGGCAGAACAGCCTCATCAGCAGCACTCACCTGAAACAGAAATCATTTGCTAAAGCCTGGCTCAGACCTGAAGCATTGCCCTTTCCAATGAGAGGTCTCTGCTACCCTGGGCCAACTAGCCTACGTCTGGAGCACTGCTGCTATATTGAGAAAAGGTTATGTAGAGTTATTAACTCCCCTTGTGAACTCCTCTGCTCTCAGCTTCATCTCTTTCCCACTCTGCTCTGCTCCTCTGTTCACTCTCTGCCTGTCAGCCTGCAGCCTCATGCCCCTTTTCACTCAGCTGCACCCTGGCACTCGCTGTAGCACTGTTAAGCTCTAGATCCTGCTACTAAATTTTCTGAGTAGATGATGCTCAGTGCAGCTCAGATCTCTGTAAATTTCTGTAATGGATAGCACAGTGATTTCATCTGTTTGCTTATAGTTTATGATACTAAGTACACTGTATAGCAAAACGGTTTGTTAAAGGGGTGTGACTGGGCAGCAGGGAGAAAGGTGCGTTTCTTGCTTGTCTTTGTTGCACTTGTCGGACAAAACCCTTCAGGAGGGGAGGTCGCTGATAGCTGCCCAGAGAGCACATTGAACTGCCAGCAGCTTGTGGTGACAGGGTGAGTTGAGAGGGAAAAACAAGGGGGATGCAACCTGGGAGGTGTCCAAGAGGAGCAGGAGGTGCCTGTACTGCCAGAGAAGAGCTCTTCCCAGAGCCAGAGGAGTCTGGGGGAAATTTATTGCAGTGCAGCAGGCAACTCAGAGGTGCTCAGCTGAAAAAACAAGTGCAGAGGGAAGGACACACTGTAGGCAAGAAAGACTTGCTGCCAACGCTTTTATTTTAATCTGACTTTGCCAGAGAGCTAACCTGTTACAGTTAACCAGACATAACTAGTTTGGTGGTTTGCATTCCAACTGCATCCTAGCTGCCCTCACAGAAAAACTGCGGATAGCCTGCCTTGAAACTTACCCTGAAACCTTCTTTATGGAGGCTGTTGTCATGAAACAGCCTGAGATGTGGTAAATAAAATTATAAATCATAGACGGACTAGGTGACATTTACTCTTCTGCCTTTACCACTAGATTATACAGTGCTCCTTGCAGGACTAGTGAGCTGCAGTTCTTGTCGACTCGAGCAGTTGCTGGCATGTGGACCCTGCAGATGCCCTTAGTGTTTGCATGGCTTTCAGCAGTTAAGCATGTGACACAGAGTAGATGTGGAGGTTGGGACAGCTCCAGCTCCTTAACAACTGATGAGAAGGGCTAACAATTTCTCACGTTGCGACCAAGCCCTCCTACAGATGCGTAATACTGGCCCCAGGACTATTTACAGCAACTTCAACACCTGCAACTTCTCTGTAGGTGGGGACAAGCATGAGGCTTTATGCAGATTCTGCACCCAAGTATCAAATGCCTTCAGAGAATTGCATTTGGAATAACTCTGCCTAAAATCAATAGAAAACCAAACACATATTTCACCTGAAGATGGGAAAATTCCTACTACAGTAAGTAGTAAAGTGACTTGTGAAAATTTCACAAGTGATCTACCTGTGAAAAAATTTAAAATATATACATTCATTAAGTATTAATGCCATGGACCTCATCCATCATCCCATTGGTGTTATTGCCTGAAGGCTGCTACCTGTTAATTCATTAGGCTGTAGTTTCACGTTCCTACACCACTACTGGCACCCTTTATTTAAGAGGTTCACACCTCCTCCCCTCAGAAAGTTACTGTCCTACCAGTTGCACCCATTCAGTGGGCTGTGCTCCAGATCTGAGCCCTGAACTTACTGGGGTGACACTGTGAAGATTAAAATGCTTTATTTCACAGAGCCATTCTGTGGGATAGTCATGCTACACTTGAACCAATGCAGCCTGGGCTGGGTTCTGAGTGGGAAGATGAAAGGAAACGGGGAAGAGGGAGTGGGACCACCTGAAACTGAGGGTTGAACAACAGTGTGTAGTTGTGGTCGTATTCTACTTAGAGGAAAATCAAAACTGTTTTGTTGTACAACTGAAATTCGTATTTTAAGGAAAGCTGTTGTTTCAAAGCATAAATTGCAGTGACCTCTAAAAGCCAACTCTTAATCCCATTGTCGAGGTGTTACTTGCACAGATAATTCCATTAATTGCAAGTTTAAGGTGAAGCCACTGGCAAGAATAACTACTCCCCACCACGGCCTTTCTGAAATAGCCCTTGCATTCCAGGGTATGCCAGAGCAGAGGCGTGACCAGACGGTCTCAGAACAAATGCATTAGACTGGTTAAAGAAATTACTGTCAGAGATATGGCAACGTGCTATATTAATGCTCTTACTCGACAATTAGGAGACAAAGTTAAATTGTTTAAGTCACCATTGAAGTTATGGTCCTCAACTGGAAGTTACCTTCAAATGCTTACCCTGTTCAAACTTACTGAAAATCAAACTCTACTAGTTTCATTTTCTTATATAACTTCCAGAATCAAGCCTCTCTGTGTCCTCTAGAAGTTAAGTTCATAGTTGATTTTAGTTTCAATGGTTTTCTTGATATCTTATTCAACACAGTCTTATTCCCTTATTCCCTTTGGGCAGGCTTCTGCATTATCTTCAAGATCACACTACTCACTCTGAGTTGCATTCTCCTTCATCAAACATTGAATAATCCCTTTCGGAGCACATTTTCTAATTAAATCGTTCCTTTGTTCAGCAGCTCTGGTGAAAGCTTGACCCTGTAGCCATCATTTGCCAAAACTGTCCAGGGCCCAACTGAAGCAGGTTGGTGAACTGGTGACCCGCCTTTGGTAGCTGCGCCTTCTCTACAACATCCAGTCTTCTTCCACCCCACCCACCCCCCCATTAATAAAAAAAAGCTTTGGCCTTTGGACTTTCTAAATATGGGAATGAGTGACTGCCATAAAACTTTTCTGTGCTTAGAGTAATACTACTTCAACCATGTATTAGTATAGTTACTGTGGTACCTCCACCCGTCCTACCTCTCAATACAGTTAATCTCCATGAGGGCATCACACTAGTATAACAGCATGAACCTGTGTGCGTATTAGCGCAGCCATTTTTGTAAGGGAACAGAAACAGAATTTAACTAAAAAGGTATCTTCACTTTATCACTGCCTTTATTGGGCTGCTACAGGCTTTATTTGAAACAAACAAGAAGTAATCAACTGACAAGTCTAAAGAAATAACCTTACTGACCCTAGAAACTCTGCAAATGTGTAGTCCTGTGGCTGCTGGTGGCCTAAACCAACACTCCTCCCTCTCATTGGAATAAGAGGTCAACAGTAAAACCTCATAGTTCTGTCATTTGAAATTAGTGCTTTAATTAGCAACAACAATGCAACTCTGAGAAAAATTTACTCTATGATGTTTACAGACTTGCTGCTTGCTTTGAAGAATACATCAGAGAAACCATCTTCTGACCACTTGGTGGATCACAGTTTTTATGTCTCTATCTCACGTGCTTGGTCCAGGCAAAAGCTCAGGACATACGGGCTTTTACAGGTAGAACAGAGAGGTAGAAATGAAATTCCATCAAGCCAAAGTGACCTCAGGTCTACTGCCTCTGCTCAGGACTACCAGAGTCACAGCAGTGCAATGTCTGCCTTTGCTAGGCTGGGCACAAAGAAAAGATGCAGGGCCTAGAAGAGCTCCATCTCCGTATTCAGGAAACCCTGACATTTAAACAAAGAATTTAGCGCTCTTCTCCCTAAGACTTCTTGGGGCTTCCTAACCAAATTATTCTTGCTAACGCACATTTTTCCTTTCCCTAAGCTTTCTTACTTCACTTCACAATCAGATCCATTACCCAAAGTGCAATTGCACTGTTTCCTGTCATCTTCTTGTATACCCTTATAACAAGGAAGTTTCTTAAACACCAACTTTTTTTTTTTTCCCCCCATAGCCAACATATAGGTCAGGAGTGATGCTTAAACCCGCAAATACATCCTCTTCTACCTTCCATATCTGGTTAGTTCTTTCATTCTTACATGTAGAAGCAGATCTAGCCTAACAGCCCAGATAGGTCCCTGGCTTACCTGGGCATATTTCATAAAGATGGAAATATACTGGTCTGTTAAATTCAATATTATGGAGTAATTTGATCACTGATAGCGATTGTCCATTCATATACTGAAAGAGTAGGTGGATACAGAGGAATACACAAATATGGGCCCAGTATAAACACCTGTAACTTCTTTATCAGAACACTGTTATTTTTCAAGAGTTACTTGAAGGGATCGCCATAAAAGTTTTCAGCTGCTTCACTAGAAGAGCCTCCAAAGAAGAGTTTTTGTGACCTTCTGTAAGATTTGGACTAGAATTTTTTTTCTTCTTTTGGATAGTTTGTGGAGTTGTTTCTCACCCTCAGACTGATCTAGAGTAGCCATACCTCAGTCTCTGAGATCTAGAAGTGCATACTGATTATAAACCATTTCTTGCCTTCACATGCACCATATTGCAGGATCTCTAGTAGTAGGGACAACCATTCAGAGGCCAAGGAAGACTGGTTTCCTTTACTTCCTTAGAAATAGAATAAGGAGGTGTTACAGGGAACAAGGTGTTTTCTTTTTCCTCCTACAAAGAGGAAAAACTTTTCTAGCTATAGTGGCTCAATATCAATGCTAGTTTTGGGAAAAGTTATCCATATTCATGAGATTGCTTACAAAAAAAAAAATCCACAGAAACTGATGAAAGCATTTATTTCTGAAGGTCAGCAAGTATCAAAGCAGCCCCTAAGGGCTGCTTTTGACTTTCCACAATCTGCAGTGAGAACTCCTGCTTCTGCAATTTCCATTAATCAGTCTTGTTTGGCTTTCTAATCATCTGGACTTTTTCCAGAAATCAAAGCCAAAGTTGAGATCCTCCTTTTTTGAAGGAGAAAGTCTTTTCAGCACACCAAGTGAGTTTATGAAGACATAAAGGACTGAATATGTAGACAGGTCTCAGAATTTACCAACAGTCCATGAGAAAACCAGACAAGTGACATTGTTGTTATCAAAGTCATGACCATCCTTTATTCTCTCCTCTACTAGGGCATGCCATCCACTGCCTCTCTGCAGCTGGCACAACGCTAAGTAACTCAGGCAGTTTTAGAGTTCAAATCTGAAAAGCAGCCCTTAGAAGTACTAGTCCTGTTTTCACAAAGCATTCATTATATCTACCTTCCTTCTCAATTTGCTAATTATATGATGACCTTTTAAGTGGAAAAACCATACAGTGCATTTTTCTATGGCACTATTCCTTGTTATCCCCCAAGATGGGAAATGCAGGAACCATCTGAACAAGAAAAAAATAACATATTTTCAGTTTTTCCTAGGTGAACTCTACCTATTCTTACACCATGCCTACCCTCCCAGTCTCCTCAGAGTACCTTCAGAGTGACTTCTAAGACGCAATGCTATGGGTCTAGGCATGGGCACGTTCAGGAACACACTAGGAGTCCTCTCTTCCCCCCCTCAGTACTCTGGGCTGATATTCTTTCACCCTATCCACTAGCATGCATTAGGCCCATTTACTTTTGGAAATCAACACACCACTGTGTAATATTTATTCACTCATTCCTATTGCTGCTTTTGCTTCTAAATTTTTGTCATGTCCTTTACTGAAAGCTGAAGCAAGCTAGCTAGAAGAGCAATACTCTGGGTACTCAGGTGAAGTCTCTTGTGCAGCTGCCTCTTTTGGCTGTGTTTCTTACGAGTAAAATAACCTTCAGTCTTCCCTGTAACACCACCTTAGGAGCTACCTCCTCATCTGCTTAGGCATTCACCCTCCTCCTTTAGAGATGGATAGAATTATAACAGCAATTATCTGAGCTCTTGCCCCTTTCCTGAGCTGGCAACATCCTACTGTGAAGGTCAGTGTTTCCCCACTTCTCTCATTCTGTGTTCAGTCTTTTCTGGCCTCAGAACCACAGCCTGTCACTGCTGCAGGTAAGCAGTCTGCTAAGGGGGCAAGCAGCCTCTTCCTCATGCCTTTTCCCAATATAGTTAAAAAGTACAACTTTTGCTGTCTTGTTCTTTTCCCAGATCAGTGTCCTTTGCCGTCCTCCCTGTATCATAACCCATTCCTTCTACCCAGATAACTTTATTCCTCACTTCCTCTTTTTCCACAAGCTCTTTTCTTCTTCTACAGCACTGCAGAACTCTGGTTTTGCTCCACTGAATTGTTTCTGCTTTCTCCTGACAGACATGTTTTCCCTGTGGATCTCAAGCCTTGAGTTTTAAAAAAAACCAAACACATTCTGTGTTCAGTTTGGGGCAAGATTCATACCACTTAACTTTAGATATCTGAAGTTCAGGTAAGCAGCCATCTTAGGCTAGATGCTCAGGTCCCCCTCTAGTCTGCAGAGGGAGGAAGGACCTCCAGAGAGCAATCCCTCTCCCTCTAAGATACTTTTCTAGAAGAAGTAGAATGAATCACACTGTGAAAGAGCCCATATAGGAAGCCTGGCTAGATGGGAATACCAAAACTGCTTCAAACTGTAAGTTATCTTCATGGCCTCCTCCCAGCATACTTTCAAATCTGTCTCAGTTATACTATTATCTTTAGCTTTATCTTGAGTTCTTCAATCTTCTCCTCCATGAGGATCACCTGGTATTTAAAAAATCAGAGGTTCTGTGGAATATCCCTTCAAGGAAGATACACACCCCAGAGGCTCAAATCCCACCACCTTTGCTGTCCCCTCTTCTGGGAAATCTATAGCACTGCCTCCAGACAGATGACTCTTACTGACACAGGACGCATCATCACCTTTTCTTTCCAGTCCCTAGACTACAGGAAGGAATGATGAAAGCCCTCCAAACTTCCTACACTGAACTCCTACACCACCTTCCTTATTTCTTCTAAGATCAGTGTCATGGCAACTAGCACTTTTCATCTTCTCTTTGTAAGCTGATGAATTGGTTTACAGGCACTCCATTACCAAGGCTCTTTATTTGCATTCCTCTAAAATAAGTTGCTCCAAAAAGCCTGAAAGGTTTCAGCAAGTGCTGAATAAACCAAGTAGTTCATGTATAAATAATATATCAGCTATCACTACATTTTTAATGGATGCATCATGAGCATATTTTTAGATGGCCTAGGTTAGTCAGAACGACTCTGGCATCTGCTTCCCGTTCCCATATAAGCAATTCCAGTTTCAGTTCTGCGTCCGTCTAAAGCACCTACTTGGACGTGGCCTTTTCAGCACTGTCTCCAGTACAGCTTTGCTGCTGCATGGAGACCATCCCACGCCACAGGCAGCCTGCTGACCAGTGTGGGATGACTTCAAGGAGAAGGTGCTATTCGGTATTCTTACACTTCCTCCAGCAATTATTCACCCATCTCTTCTTAAAAAGATAACGGATTAGAGGTGTCAGCGTAAATCAGATTACATGCCCATGATAGCTTCTACTTGTCCCTACTCCCATGAAACCAGGGACACAGACACGGGCATTAGAGGGTGTAAAAGTTAGTCACTGGGGAGTCAAGCATGAAAGCCACCTATTTGGGGAGCTGTCCCCTGCCTTGCAGGGGACACGGTCACAGGGGCTACAACTCCAGAAAAAGAGCAATCAGTAGCTGGTGAGCACCAGGCCCTTTCATAATCAGCAAGCAACCAAAGCATCTCCTCTCTTCTCCCCTAAGGCCTTCACTGGCCAGATGCTGGCCAGCCGGCGCAAAGCCATCAGCTCTCGCCTCCCCACTTACTCCTCTCTCCGGTGAAGCTCCTCCTCGGACTCGGTGAGGCGCTGCTTCAAGGCTGCAATCATCTCCACTGCCACGTCCACCTGCCTGCTCAGGGCCCGCTCCCGTCGCTGCACCTCCTGCTTCTTCTGGGACAGCTGCACAAACGCTGCCCGCACCTCCAGCAGCTCCGCCGTCTTCTGGGCCAGTTCTTTGGTAAGCTTGTCAATTCGCTTCTCAATCGTTTTGTCCACGGCCTCTACCATCCTGTTAAACTTTTCCCTGACGTGTGCCTCGAAGGAGGCTTTGGAGTCAGTGGCCGGGAGGCCAGCTTTAGAAATCTGCTCGCCGGGAGAGCCAACCGGCACATAGTTTGCAACGTAGGAGACGGGCCGTTCAGCTTCCACCTCCAGAGGCTGCCCGCGCTTCGCGCTCTCGCAGGACGCATCGCAAAAATTCAGGTAGGAGCCTTTTTGCTGTACGGCGCCGGAGGGGCTCCCCGGGCCGCCCTGGGTGGCGGGCTCCGGCGGGGAGATCAGCTCCGCGTCTTTCAGGGGTGAAAGCAGGCTGCCCTGCGTCAGGAGGCTTCTCTCCTCGTAGCTGTGGCTGTACTCCAGGTGCGCCCGCAGCGAGGAGAGGCTCCGGAACCTGCGCTGGTCGCCGCA
>NW_010535745.1:0-18636 GCF_000687285.1 Phaethon lepturus
CGGGGCCGTGAGGTGAGGCGGCGGGACGCGGCCCGGCAGCCGGGGAGGCCTCTCTGGCCCCGGCGGAGGGCTGGAGCGGGGCGTTAGCGCAAGGCGTGCTGCTTGAGGGAACGGCTGAGGGGCTGCGGAGGCAAGTGTTTGAGGTGAACAGCGTTGCGTCTGAGAGACCGTCTGTCTGGTACGTCAAGTAAATGCACTTTCTGAAATCTGTTTTCCTAATACTTGTACGCATACCGATAGAATTTATCGCTTCGGGAGCGGGCATGTATTCTGCCTTGCGTACAGCTGGTGAGACGTTGGTGGTGTGTGCGGAATCGCTCGGGTTGAGGACATACAAAAGAAAAGGATTGGGGACATACAAAAGAAAAGGATTGGGTTATATCAGTTTTACTGCAAGTGCGCCTTGTCATGTTATCAATAGCAAAGGAGGACACACTTGTTTAAATCGCAGCGCACTGTGCTGTGCTTTGTTAGAGTATGTGCTGTGCCTTGGAGCTGGAGCAGGCAGTGAGCTCAGGTGGCTGTTCACAGCAGCTCAGCCCATGAGCAGTAACGTGTTGTGCTGTGCATTTCAGTTTGGTGGAAAGTCTGGAGGCCGTAGTGACTCCAACCCTGCCTGCTCTGAGGGAATCAACAACGTGAAACAGTTCTGGTAGATTTTTCTCTCTCTCCCATATTGTAGTGAGTGTCCTTTCAGTTGAGGAGTGAAAAAGAAGCCCAGAGACATTACTCAGCTGACCATGAAGTTGCTGTTAACAAAATACGGGAGAGGGAAAAGGCAACATCAGCTGCAAGTGTTTTATAATTTGACTGGTCTAAAGACCAAGATCCTGTTTACATTAGAATTGCACTGATACCATTTCATGCTGGTGCCATAGTATTATGGTCAAGTCAGAAGTTTGTTAACACACTCTATTTGCATGCTTTAGTGTTTTGATCACGGTTAACAATTGCATTGCTCTAACAAAAGCTACACGTGTAACAGTCATCATCATGTTACTGAATGACAACAGTAGTCACTAGTGTAACATTTGGTCAGTCAGAGCATCCTTATAATTAGAAGTTTTAGCAGTTTCCAAACAAAAGTACCTCTCTTTAAGAAGATGATGTGTATGCATTGTTGTTTTTAGAATGAAGAGGTACAAATAGATAAGTCTTATGGATTGTGTGTCAAAAGATGAAGAACTACAGATGTTATTTGTCAGGACAGGTTTTTTCTGGGAATGGTATCACTTATCTTTATGTATTTTATAGTAACACTGGAATACTTAGTGAGATGAGAAAAAGTGAATTCAAAAAGTATGGACTAGGAAAATAAAAGCCTAGTTGTTAGCTGTGCTTCCTAACTTTGGTTAGATATTTTTAAACCATGAGCTGTTAGAAGGAGACTGTCAGTAAGGTGCTTGCAGCTGTGGAAGAAAGGTGTGAAAGGAAGGTAGCCAGTCCTTGCAATGGTACTGGTAAGAAAAGGCATGTGTTTCCAAAGGAGATTAGAGCAAAAAAGTAGCAACTTGTCATGCTTACATGTGCTTACATTTAAAAACAGAAGGAAGGTATTTTTGCCTCAGTTCTGACAGCCGTGTTCTCTTCCGCTTTATTTTGGTCCTCTCCCCTAGCAGAAGGAGAAGCTTGCCCCGGCACATGGACCAGTTACACTGGTAAAAGAGCAGTTCGGTCTCAGTTAAATGCTGAACCACTCCAGAGGGGTGGTTCTGTTCTGTCTGCTAGTTTTTCCTGAATGTTTCTATCCTTTTTAGATTGTATGCAAAACATGTGGTATATTGTTCCAAAACCTCTAAAAGTTGGCTCAACAAATAGGATTTGTGATCCCCGTGGCAGATCTGATGTGACAGAGAAGCAGGAACTTGTGGCTGAGAACGGGGAGAGCATGACCTCAGCAGTCACCTCCGCACCTACACAGTTGTTCCTGTCCCTGAGCTGCTGTGGCAGAAGGGTTGACACAACTTCTGGAGCTAGATCACAGGACAAATACAGCAAGAAAAATGAAGAGGGAGACGTGGTTATTTTTAATCTGGAGTATTTCCATACTCTGGTCCTCTAGCTGTCCGGTGCAACAGAGGTGGTAGCACTGAGGGAGAAACAAGTGGCTGTAGGCAGGGACTGCTTGAAAAGTGACACCGCTGTCAGGTCAGAGGTGGATCTCCCTTTTGAACAGCATTAATTCTCTGTATGTGGCTGTATCACTTCTTCAGCTCTCCTCCGTAAAAAGTCAGAGAATTGAAGACACATGACTGGCTGGTATTTAAATTTAACTTATAAAGGGCAAGTCACTTGCCTTTTTTTTCTTTTTTGAAGGGGAACCCTAGAAGGAGATACTCTAATACTTTGTGATGAATGGTGCAGAACCCTCTGTAGAAACAGAAATTAAACTAACAGCAACAGAGATACACTGTACAATTGCTCTTTATGCACAGAGGCTGTTTTCCTTTGAAAAAATATTTGATTTGACGTGTAAAGGGTAAGAATTTTTGGTAAGTGCCTAAATGAAAGTCAGACCCAGACTTGCTCTTTTCTAGATAAATCTTACCATGCTTGTGTTCAGTGGAACAAAGAAATTTTTTTTTTTTTTTCCTGATCGTAATAACTAGCTGTGAGAGGAGGAGGACCTCTTCTGTGCCTCACTGGTAGATGTACATCTACAAATGACTGAAGGACTGTTCTTAAAGCAAAATTGTTTTAATATCTGACACTCATTTGCTACCTTCTTGTGCGTGCATTTACTCAACTGCTGTAAAGTTATGCTATCAACTGACATGCCGGTGACATCAGTTAAACTTCATATTTTAAGGGCTAAAATGTGGGTAAGTGTCAGGTTTTTTGTTGAAGATGTGGTGACTCTGACAGAGGGAACATGGAAACTGCATTTCTGTGACTATCTTCTAAATACTTCAAAGAAAGGTTTTTACCCCAATCACATTATCAGCCTAGCTTGTGTGTGCCCTCGCTACTGCATTGGCACAACCAAGAAGTGACAGTACCAGAGAATCTCAGTTTGCACTGACAGAATGATAATTTGAGAATAAATCTGAAGTTTCCTTTTCTTTGTAGCTCTTGCCTCCTTGTCCTGTCACACAGGGAACGAAGAACAGTTTAACTTACTCTCTTACCACACAGTAGCTTTATTCTATTACTTTTAGATTCAAATATACAACCTGTCATAACCCCCTAATCTTTTTCTTGCAGAAGATGCTTTAGCTAGTTATCATCTATTCTGACTTTATGCAGGAGCCTCCCTAACCCCCTTAACCAAAGAGTAGAAGTTTGCATTTGTTTTTATTGCTATAAGCTCTTTAAGGCCTCCCAAATCCACTACTTAGCCTGATTTCAAATCTTACCTTCCTGCTCTCCATGTAAAGCACTGTGCAGAAGTGAGGTCCTTTTCTAGTGTCTGAATCGGTAGTGAATATACTTATTACTATCGGAGCCCATCAGTCTGTTATTTTTAATTGTTGTGAATAAATCTTTACTGCTCAGAGGTCAGTCCTCTGCTGTGAAGCTAAAGACATGTTGAAACAGTTTCACCCAGGCACTACAGATGTTCCAGTACATCAAAATTTGTACTGAAGTTGGGTGAGACAACTTCTGCTGCTCCTCTCCTAACCGTAGGCTCCAACTCCCTTTGACAAGGGGACTAACTGACTGAAAACTACCTCCTCTTGGCAAATCTGCTTGGACTGGCAGCCCTTTTGGATTCTGGCCATTAATTCTCAAGTCTGTTAGCCTGCTTTTTTGAAATCTATTGCTTAATTTTGGTCTTGTCCCTCCTGTCTAAGTATGCATTATTTTCCACCCTAGTTTATTTAAGCCAAGACACTTCACACCAGGAAGTCTTACTGGGTTTCCCTTGATGGAAGAGATGTATGTTTATGCTTCAGGTCAGTAAGCCAAAGATAATATTTTTTCAAAGTTTGCCATTGTAATGCTTGTATCCTATTTCATGGGGATCTTGATTTAAACTGACAACTTTGCTTCTGGGAGGGGGGAGGCTGGTGCAATAGTTATATTTGTTATTACTGGTGCCACAAAACTGATTTTAAATATTTTTGTATAATATGATGTGTTTTGTCAGTAATCCAGAGCACCTTCTGGGCATTCTCTGGTTAGGCTTTTCTTGGTGGTGAATTAGAGAGTGGTGTCAGCACAGTATTCCCACACATGTACAGTGTAGGGGTGGTGGCAAATAATACAAATTTTAGTAGCCAAACCTGCAGAAAGGTATGGGGAGAAAACCCGTTACCCTGTCTGACATAAACTGTTTCAAGTACTTCATCTTGAATATGTAGTATATTTACTAAGCTCGTTTGTCAAAAGATTGGTGCCTTAATGGAGTGTGGCTATGTTTGATTTGGGATAGGTGGGATCAGCTGAGAAATTAGATGTGAGTCGTATTGATGAACTATTGAAATGGAAGAGTCATTTGTGTCTGTCTGTGAAGAAAATATAAATAATGCTGTAAAGGAGACAAGAGCTTGTGAGTCTGTTACCTTTTTATGGCTTTACTACAGTTTGTGTCTGTACTCACGCTGAGAAGGGTAAAAGCTTCTGTGTTAACAGGGCTGAAATGATTTGGTAGAGGTGCAGTGAATAAGCGAGTAGGTGGGTTTGCCAGTGAGGGTCACAGCTGGGGAAAAAAAAGCAGCAATTCTTATAAAAGATACCTTATATAT
Source organism: Phaethon lepturus (assembly GCF_000687285.1). Classification (NCBI taxonomy): domain Eukaryota; kingdom Metazoa; phylum Chordata; class Aves; order Phaethontiformes; family Phaethontidae; genus Phaethon; species Phaethon lepturus. The sequence goes on from NW_010535745.1 coordinate 4,689, forward strand.
TTTTAAGGTCCTCTTTTTGCTTACAAAAGGAGCCTTAAAGGAAGTGCCTTAAAAAATACACCCTTAATGTCAGTTTACTTTCCAGCAAGGTTTTCCCACCTGATAAGCCATGCAAGGAAAATGAATGCTTCTTCATTAAATAAGCATCTTAGCAGGTAGTTTAGTAGAATTCAAAACACTTCAGCAAAAATATGCTTTTTAGAGGAATGGTTTCATATTTTCATCAAGCTAAGGGAGTATTATTATTTGGAATAATGTTCTAGAGAGCAGAGACTTGAGAAGAAATTAAAAGTAATTCCAGTGGCCTTTCAAAAGGAAAAAAAAAAAAAACTTGAAGAAAACCATTAGATACAAAAGAACTAAAGCATATGATTTCAGTTGTTATGATTTTCAGTTGTTTTCTGTAGCAATTTTCTTTCTGCTTGAGCAGATTTTAAAAATGTGGAAATGGCAGGGATTTGGCTTTGATACCCTGTAACATCAGTGGTGAAATACTGGCTTCTGAGTAACAGTAACGAGGTTATTCTACATGGCGATCTCCTAAATTGTAGGGCAGTGGCCTACTAGCAAGGTGGTGTTTTTATTAATAAAGGTATTATTTAAAAAGACTTGATATTATCCCAACTTGATAATATCCCATCCTTGTATGCGTTTGCTCTGAGTGACGCAGTATGTGTTCACGCGAATTGCTGAGGGCGACCTTGGAAAACATTATCTGTGTGACTGATTTTAAAACTTGTATCATACAGAAGTTTCAAATCACAAATAGGATATTTTCATAGTTACAAAAAAGTGAACAGTATTGTACTTGCACAGTGGACCTGGACCTGTTCAACACCTTTGTTGAACACGCTTTATTCTTTTTCCTAGAACTCTTCCCAAGCACAAGTTCCTGGTGAATTGCCAGATCTATGCAGGGCTTGCATGCCAGTCTGTATTTGGGGATGACCCAGTATGAGGCAGTCTGAAATGGTTTTAAGGACCTCTCCCAGGTATCGCAGCAATGGGGTGAATCCCTTTTAGGCTAAAGAAGGACTAGCAAGATATGCTATTGAACTATGTTAAAAGGCAAGATCTGGGGAGGGAGCAAAGAGAGAGTAAATTTTTTAAAAGGAGGAGGTAGGGGTGGGAAAAAAATCCAGAACATGGGGTTAGCAGGGCTTTTTCATCAGAAGGCGAGTGGATGGCTGGGTGCAAGGCCCAGGGAGCAGGCCGAGGTGATGGCCAAGCCTCGTTCAGCCTCCCCTTGCCCGGGGAGCTTTCCCTTGGATTCAGAGTTGGGTTTTAGTTAAGTCTGGATGTGTAAAGTGATACTCTTACTTGGCTGGCTGTGACGAAGGGGTGATGCAATCCCCCCATCTGGCTGGAGGCCAAGAAGGAAACAGGATGGGGTGATGGTAGTAGAAAGATGGTGGTTTAACCTCTTGCTCCTTTGGGCCCAATTTATGGTAAGTAGTAATGATCAGTATCTTAGTGGGGTTTACTAGAGAACAGCTATTATTCTCCAGGTTAAGTGGCTGCAGGACTCTTAAAAGCCCTGCGAGGTCACTTTGGTCGTGGCCAAGTAAATTATGACTTATAATGATCAAGTGTTTTGTTATGCCCAAGTTGGTGAGGTATTGCTCATGTCTGTTATATGGCTGTTTCTTGTTTGTTGTAAATAAATCATCAGTCCTTTCAGTATCTCTGTGACATTGTTATCCATGTTTGAGACAAAAATGAGAGATGCACTTGGAGCTATAGCAGGGGGGAAAAATGCAGCCACATGGGTAAATTAGCTAAGTAAATGGCTTTATTTTACCATGCTAATGTTGTAGTACTCTTTAATATATAAAACACATAGTTGGGATAAATTCTATCCATTGCGAGCTTTGCAGAAAAGGACGAATGCTGACAAACTTCATGTTGTATAAAAGCAAGTAATAATAGTGTTGGGAGCAGCTCAGCTGATCCTTTTAAGTGAAGCAAATAACCTGCAATGCATTTAGGAATAACAATTTTGGAGTTGTTTCCTATTTTGAAAACAGAAGACCAATCTTGTTTTGTAGCACTGTTAGATATGTATCTCTGCATTTACTGACCAAAGGAGAAACATGTTTTCATAATGTTTAGTCCAGCTTAATCTACATTTCCTTGTTTTTTTGATTAAAACTGCTTGCAAGATGTTTGATTCTTTGTTGGATATAGGTTGTAATAGCACTTTATTGGGTGGTTCAACATCCTGATAGTGTCAGGTCATTAATATTTTAGTGTCACTAAATGCAACAACTATTCTTGAAATGCCATGCCAATAAAAGTTAAGGAAAAAAAAAAGGTATCAGTTTAAACAAATAACCTGTACTCTGTAATTTGCACTTCTCATTAACAGTTGTCTGACGCCCTCCTTGGTCTTGTTGGCTCAGAACATAATACATTTTCCTATTACTTGGCTGATTGCTGGCTATGATTTGTGCTCCAGATAATAAGATTGTCCTAAGTAAAATTACGTATGTCATTCACATTACAAAATGTTTAGGGAAAAGGATAAATTATGTTGACATTTGGAAACTATTAAAATGATAAATTATCCAGAAACTCTGAAGCTGTGTTTAATTAGAACTAACTTCTGGGCTGTTAGCTAGACTGTTGTTTAACTGTAAACTGTGTAATGAATGTGTTCTTGACTGGTGTTTTATAATTAAATTTGTAAGGAGCTGATTTGTACAAACACACACTGCGCATTTTTGTGTTCTGAGTGATATTAATTTCATGGTTAATGAAGTTTGCGTTCTTAAACTGGTATCTAACAAGGCCTTATCTGTGTGTGGATTTTGTTGATGAAACGAAAAAATCAGGTCTGCTTTCTCATGCCTGCTGGCAGGAAATGCTTTACATTCTCAGAGGTTTCTTGATCACAGCAAAGTGTATTCCCTACGATCCTTAGTATGTTAAATCTCACTGGCAGACTGACTATAAGCTTAGAGCTTACATGAGACTGCCTTTGCAGGTGTTGTGGTATGGGGATGAGGTTTTAGGGTTTAATAAGCAGTAATTAAACTTGTTCACACTGGTGCTCAGGATACTCAAGACCTGTTTTTCTGCCACTGACCCTGAATCACACATTTTATATATATTTGTTGTCATAACCTTGTACATATGTTGTCATATGTAATGAATGTTAGGATGAAAATGTGCTAAAATGGATTCCTAGTTCAGATTCCTCATAGTTCACATTCATGGTTGAGGTTTAGTTCCAGGTGTAAGTTAGTTCACAGGAGTAGATACAAAAGGAAGGTACAAAACTTGTTTTTTCTATTGTTGATAATTTTTTTTCTCTAAAGGTTGCTTTTGTCACTGTTTTGACCTTGGGCTTCTTAACTTCTGTCATGATTTTGGCTACCCCAGATTCTAAGACCAACCATTCTTCCTCTTGTAGTGATTAAAGTGTGTTGGCTCACCTGGTAGAAGAGGAACACAGTACTATGTTTCCTTGTTTTATCTGGTCACCAGGCATTAAATAGAGCTCAGGAGGACTTGGGAAGCAGCTGGCCTGTAAGCTGCAAGGTGCTCAGGAATGATAAGTTGTAACAAGAAGTTTATTTGTATACTTCTTCTGTTTGACAGGTCTCTCCATTGCTGTGCTCCACTGACGCTGTTGAAATAGATGAACCAAGGGAAGTAACTAGAAATTGTTGGCGGGAGGTGAACTGGAGAGACGAGTTCCTGAATTTTTAAGCGTTGCAAGTTTTATAGGACTGACATCAGTTTGGTAACTGGTAAAACTTAAGAAGTCATTGTCCTGGGCTTGAATGCTTAGACCTTGGCCAAATACTATTTTATAGGGTTCATCTTACCAATTTTGGACAGGCTAGCCAGTCACCTAAGTGAATACTTACAGAAACAACCTTTGCTTGCTTTTTGTTGTTCCACTCTAGTTTGGGTTTGTTTTTTTTTTATCTGTTTGTCAAAAATACATGTGTTTGGGTCTTTTTCCATGGAACAAAAATGACCTTAAAATTACAAATAACTATCCACAACTAACAACGTATATCCTCTGTCTCTAATAATTTTTTTAAGTTGTTATGCTTTAGAATTTTAATTCCTTGTCAGAATAATTGCTTTTAATTTCTTACTTGTACTGGAAAATGTCAGCTACTATGCAACTTCTTCCAGCATACCTTTGTTGTTTTGAGGCTGATGGTGTGACTAGCAACATATGTTGGTTTATATGCATAGGATTTTAATGCTTTCATTGCAAGGTAATTGTAATGTTAGATGAAATAGTCTAAGGAGCTTTAAAATTAAACAGGAGGGGAAAAAAAAAAAACCAACACTCCATCCAGTCTTAAAAACCTGAGCTTTCTTATGGCAATATGTTTTTAGTGCTGGCATTAGGTTTTGGTGGTGTGAAGCTTTTATGAAACTTACACAAACATTAAGATGTATGAAGCTTTAAGAAGAATGCTAATGCATGAGGAATTATTACATGTTTTCATCTTGATTTCAGAAATTTAATTTATGCAGTAAATACCTAGTTGTTAGATACATTATATCAAAGAAGTCTACATAATTGGCTGCTGACTCTCCTTTCATATTTGATTATGTATAAAGAGAATGTATGAAAGTAGGTTGTGTATTTTGGGGTTTTTTTTAAAGCAGTTAGTGTTATGTGAAATGTGTCTTGCTTGCAATTCAATGCTTCAGTAGTTTCAGCAGCCTAGGAAGAATGAATCTGGTAAGCAAAGTGATTCAGAATTTAAATGGGCTCTAAACATACAGTGTATGTTTGGCCCCCTTGATTTAATATATTTGGTGTTTTTAATTTCCTACAAATAGAAGCAGTTTTCCTTTTACATTCTTTTTGAGTATATCTGAACTTATATTTTTGGGGTTGCTTTCTGCTTTTTAAAACTGCTACAGTTTCTGACTTACTTAATATTTTAATGAATGATGAGTGGATTCTTAGCTGTGCTTTGGCAGGTCTGTCAGCTCCCAAGAGCTGGTTTAAAACAACTGGCTTGAATGACTTAAAGTTCATTGATATCCATCGTCATACTAATAATGTCAGGAAAGCTTCATGTATTATTGAGTGATGTTGTGAATGCTGTATGTGAAAATGGTGTTGTGAATCGTAAATTGCTGCTTAGTGCACATTAATATGGATAGATTGTTTTGTACTAAATAATTTGTGTTTCCCAAATGGTTCTTATTTTTAAGTGAAAAAACATCCACTTGAATGCAGCAGACTGTATTTTTCAGCTCTCACTAGACGTATGTATCGCATGGTAGGAATGGGCTGTCTGTTTCTCTAGCAACCTATGTGGGGTTTTTTTGGTAGTTACTAAATAACGCCTGGTTCAGAGTATAAAAGTGTTTGCAAGAAGGCTGTGTATTAAACTTCTAAAGCCAATCTTACAGGCACTTTCAGTACTGGAGGCTTAGATTTGCTTTGCTTCAGCTGTCTCATACCTGTTGAGGAAACAATAGTGTATGCTTCTGTCTCTGAAAGTGCTGGGAAACTCTGATTTATTATGACCTTTCAAATAGAGCACACCTTGACCGAACAGTGATATGTATGCTAAATGCAAAGGTAACAAATGCCTGTCTCTAAGATCAAATCTTGTCTTATAACTTTAATATTTGGATAAATACTAAGCTACTTGAGCTGTTTACCTTAGAGTTCTTAAAGGGTTGCAAGTAACTGCTTTATCTTTAGTATTGCCGTAGCGTTGGCATGTCTTTCAGGGAGTAAAGGGCTGAATACTTTTGTTTACATAGTGCATATTACATGCGTTTTCTTCTAAAGTGCTGCTCTCTCTGGGGAGATAGCAAATAGCTTAGCAATCGGGAGTGAGAAATTGTGTCTAATTCTTTGTCTGCTGAGTTAGTTTAGCTGTTTTAAAAGTAAGCTTTACTTTAAAAAAAAAAAAACTCCACTACAATGGCTATTGATGTGGTATGTCTGGGCTGCATGCTCTACTAAGACACATTTGTTTCCTTTATGGACAGCCAAGTTAATGCTTCTGTCAGAACCACACTATCATGTGCTACCAGGAGGCATGAGATCAGCCTTGGTGAAATTGCCTTAGACTGAGTTGTATGCGACAGGTAATATGACTTATTTGTGTGTGTCCCAGCCAGTCTTTACGAGCTAAGCATTTGGAAATTTTTTTTTGAGCTTAAAATACGTACGTGTTGGGAATAAAAAGCTCACCAACCTCTCAGGTAAAGCATGTGGCTGCCCTTTATGAAGAAGCAACATAGTCTGTTCTATTCCAAATCTCAGGTAGCAGGGTTTTTTGGTTGGTCATTGGTTTGTTGTGGGTTTTTGTTGTTTTTTTCTTTTCTCATAACGATTTGTCCTCTCCTCTCCTGCACTGTGAAGGGGAGCTTCACTTAGTGATAGCTGTTCCCTTAGCTATCACAAAACCTTTGTAGGGACAAAATTTACAGATAGGCTTTTAGCTGGATATGGAAGCAAGTGGGAAGTAAATGTTTTTACAGAGGTAACTTCCAGTAACTGTAATTCTCCAGTGTTTATCCAGCAAGTACTGCCACACATTTGACAAATTAGGTGAAGTCCAGTGTTGGCACATCATTTTCCATGAACTTATGTCATCGGTGTTGAGACAAAAGAGCCCTGGACTTCTCTTTGGTCATGAGGTAGCTGGGCTAGGCTGATGCTCGGTACTAGCATATTTGACTTAGCAGTAAAACAAAGTCCCTTGTTCTCTGCTCTAGCAAGAGTGCCAGTCAGGCCCGTTTAACTATCGCAAAGTTTTGGTGGCTAAAAACTGTAGCCATAACTGCTGCCATTGGAACGAAAAGATTGGGATAAGATCTGCAGTTTTGCAGGTACCGCGTGGCTGTCCAGACACTGAATCATTAGTCTTACGATGTCCCTGAATAACTGAACTAGCTGGGTCATTAAACTTTGTGTCCAGCATTTCTGTAAAGTTTCTTTCTGGGTGACCATATTTAATGGGCAAGTTCTTAATTACACACATATCTCTGCAGAACCATTGAGGCCAAGGACACAATGCAATTAAGAAAAGAGGTTAGGCACTTGCAAGGCTAATACTGTTTTCTTACAGAAGTTTTAAAAATCCTTTTTGCATGGGGAACAAAGCCAGTGAGCTCATGTGCTGCATATAGTATTGTCAGTCTTTAACATGGACTAGAACAAAATTTTCTTTTGAGTGACTTATTCCTTAACTTTTTCATCATGAAGAAACCATGATTCCTGGTATCTTTCTTCAGTAAAGCTGCGTGTAGCTGGAAGTTGGTTGCTTTAGGCCAGTATAGTAGTATAATTGGTGTCCAAGATTGCTGACAAGTCTAGGTCATTAAGCAAAAATATAGTCGAGACTTTTGGGGTTCTCATGTAGGGGAATAAGCAACAGTCTTTCAGGGTACCCTGTAATTCAGCATCTCAGTTGTAGTTAATGGGGCAAAGGAAGAGGAGGAAGAATTGCAGTAGGACAAAAATGGAATTACCAAGACCATAGTGCATTTTCTTTTTTTGTCTGTAGAAATGAGCAGTAAGCCAAAAACACTGGTTCTTTTGGTCTTTTTGCAATCCCATTTATTACCACTCTTTAAAACAAACACACCTCACACCCTGCCAATGTTCTAATTTTTTTTAAACTATGACTATCGGGAGATGCTGAGCTTGCAAGTGTCACACAAGCTTTTGGCAGTCGAGTGACCTGTGGCAGATACATTTGCCTACCTTCTTGCAAGGCATCATTTTAGCCCATTCTCATTAGGCATGTTGTTTCTTGTAAAGCTATTTTAAGAAAGAAAATTGTATTTTGGGGAAACCTGTAATTTATTCCCTCTTTGCTGCTACCAAGAAAATAAGGCGGGGGGGGGGGGGGGCCAAAATGGAACTGCAAGACAAGCTTCTTAAAAGCTTTGCGTAGTGGGAAAGGGTTGTAGGTTCAAATGTATGATAAAGATCACAGGTAACATAAAATTCACCAGTAGTTGTCATTCCATGGTGGTGTGAATTTTCAGGAATTATTAGTGTGCATGTACATGTTCATAACAGACATTGTTTCCACTGTTGTGGGAAAACCGTTGGTATTAGCAAGCAGAACAGCATTTTTGACATTCTTCTCAAGTAGAATTTTGAAATCTGGCCTGCATATGTAGTTGATTTTGCAAAGTTTTTACAGGGTTAGAAATTGCAGGATCACATTTATGATGCATATGTTCTCCTGATAACCAAATGTTCTGAAAATAGTTTTGTTGTCTGAGAGTAGCTGTGTGAAATTCTGCATCAGTGTCTGAGTTTGTATGCTAATGCTTCGTTTAACTCTTCACCGTTAGTTAGTAAAACAGCGTTCTACTGGAAACTTTAATACCTGTCTTGAATGTTGGAAATCATGTGAACTAATGTCAAAGAAATCCTTCAAATCACAGCCATCTTGTACGATGAGGGCTGTGTTGGAGGATCTGTCTAGTTTCAACTCATTATTCAGGAAGTCCAGCAAAGCCAACCTGCTAGAGGAGATTCAATACTCTCATGATATAACACTGTATGGAAGCTCAAACTGCAGCAGATTCCTTACTGTTAAATTCTGTGCATACATACACGTGTGTGTGTATGGTTTTTAGTTAGCCATTCTTTGATCCTTTGGTAATTGGCTTAAATCTTGGAGCTTTTAAGCATCGTATCACAGAAAGGTGATAATTTAGACTTACAGACCATTTTTTGTTGGAAGGTACCCCAAGTGTCACCTGCTACCACCTCTTGCCCAGAGCAGAGTGAGCCTATGTCCCCTTGCTTGAAGCATCATCCAGTTCAATTTTCAAGGTCTATGAGACCAAAATCACTACACCCTCTCTGGGCAACTTGTTGCAGAGTTTAATTGCTCTCATTTGAAATTTTTTACTTCTATCATGCTGGAATTCTCCTGGTTGCAACTTGTGGCTGCTTCCTTGTGCCTGTTACCTGTGCACCTGTGAGAAGGGTCTGATTCTGTCCTCGCTGAAACTGCCCATGCACATGAGCAGGTTTGCATGTGTGATGTGCAAATGTGATCTTATCCGTGCTAACTTTTCCTCCTTTTGGTTTTCTTCTTCTGTTTTGCTAGCTCAGCTGTTGCTTTGTTGAGGTCTGATGACAGAAATGTGTAGGAGGTTTATGAAACAAAACATGTTGTCACATGCTTTGTGTCTGACCTGTTTTTGAAAATGTTTTGAGAAGCACTGGAAATACAGGTGAAATTCCCAATTCTTTCCTCAGAAAAGCAGGGTTATTGCAGTATGGCTGTAGAGGACATCAAACATGTTGAATATTTTTTAGCTTATTTTCATTTTTTTGAATTTCAAATTAATGAGCTAGATAAATCTTAGATCTTTATTGGGATCAGAAAGATTCTTATTGTGAACTGCTAGAACGTGTGACTAAGAAATGCAATAATACATGATATGTAGAAACATTTAAAATGTTTGAGTTGGGCCAGTTTTGTGCTGTTACAAGAGCAGCCATCTGGAAACTTGGAGTTCTTAAATGCATGTTGAAGTTACTTCACATCATAAAAATATTTCGTGTGGGACTTTTTGGGAGGGTGAAGGAGGGAGAGGAGGAAAGGCTGAATTCTAGGTACAGATTCAAGTGTTGCTTTTCATATTGACACTTTGGAGAGGTTTTACTTTATTTCTTGTCTCTGTTCTTATATATGGCCTTTATTCTTTCCTATGAGTCTTCAGTTTTCTGGAATAATGATTGCAAAACTCCAGTGTTAAAGTAACTGTTAGAAACCTTTCCACAGTGCTCTGGCATTAATTATTCCTAGTATTTCAATGAAATGGGAAGACAATTTAATGAACTTGAATTTTGCATTAGCAATACTCTGCCTTCTATGCTTATCTATTATCTGTCCATCTGGCAACTCACATGCTTGTTGGCAGAAGTGCTTTTATTTCCTTTCCTGAAAAATTCTGGCACTGAATGTATAAACAAGCAGCACTTCTTTCTTCATTTATAATTCAGCATGAAATTCTGAACATTATTAGTTAATTAATATTAAATATGGTGAATTCTTGCTAGTGCGGGTATAACACTCTGAATTGAAGCATATGGAGTGGTACTACCTCCTCACAGTGAGGAGCTGGCAGATTGAGATCCATCTGTCAGCTAACACACACACCAGTGCACTTCTCTGAGTTTACGCTCAGGCAATGCAGACTGCCAAGAGAAACTGTGAGTGGGGCTGACAGCATCTACAATCACAGAATCATAAAATCTTTCGGTTGGAAGGGACCTTTAAAAACCATCTAGTCCACCCCCCACTTCCATAAGCAGGGACATCTTCAACTAGAGCAGGTTGCTCAGAGCCCTGTCCAGCCTGACCTGGAATATTTCCAGGGATGGGGCATCTACCACCTCTCTGGGCAACCTGGGCCAGGGTTTCACCACCCTCATGGTGAAAAAATTCTTCATTATTTCTAGTCTAAATCTGCCCTCTTTATTTTAAAACCATTACCCCTTGTCCTATTGGTACTGGCCCTGCTAAAAAGTCTATCCCTCTCTCTCTCCTAAGCCCCCTTTCAGTACTGGAAGGCTGCAATAATGTCTCCCCAGAGCCTTCTCTCCTCCAGGCTGAACAACCCCAAGTTGCTCAGCCTGTCCCCATAGGAGAGGTGTTCCATCTCTCTGATCATCTTTGTGGCCCTCCTCTGGACATGTTCCAAGAGGTCCATGTCTCTCCTGTGCTGAGGGCTCCAGAGCTGGATGCAGCACTGCAGGTGGGGTCTCATCAGAGCAGAGGGGCAGAATCCCCTCCCTCGACCTGCTGGCCATGCTGCTTTGGATGCAGCCCAGGATGCAGTTGACCTTCTGGGCTGCAAGTGCACATTGCTGGCTCATGTCCTGCTTTTCATCCACCAGTGTCCACAAGTCCTCCTTGGCAGGGCTGCTCTCCATCCCTTCATCCCCCAGCCTGTAGTGATACTGGAGGTTGCCTTGACCCAGGTGCAGGACCCTGCGCTTGGCCTTGTTAAACCTCATGAGATTCACAGCGGCCTATTCCTCAAGCTTGTCCAGGTCCCTCTGGATGGCATCCTGTCCCTCAGGCGTGTTAACTGCACCACTCGGCTTGGCGTCATCTGCAAACTTGCTAAGGGTGCACTCGATCCCACTCTCTATGTCATTGATGAAGATACTAAAGAGCACTGGTCCCAATACGGAGCCCTTAGGGACACCACTTATCACTGATCTCCAACTGGACATTGAGCCGTTGACTGCTACCCTCTGGGTGCGACCATCCAACCAATTCCTCATCCACCCAACAGTCCACCCATCATGACATATTTTGGGGGAGGGCAAGTGGAAGAATTGCTTTCCCCTCCCCAATTTCATAGATGATTAAAAAATTTACAGAATCTTTATTTGAAGAAATATGCTGGCTTTTGGTTGCAAAATTAATTTACTAATAGCAAACATAGACTCATAGAATCACTTAGGTTGGAAAAGACCTTTAAGATCATCAAGTGCCAACTGTTAACCGAGCACTGCCAAGTCCACCACTAAGCCATGTCCCTAAGCACCACGTCTACACGTCTTTTAAATACTCCCAGGGATGGTGACTCAACTGCTTGCAGCCTGTTCCAATGCTTGGCAACCCTTTCAAGTGAAGAAATTTTTCCTAATATCCAATCTAAGACTCCCCTCATGCAACGTGAGGCCATTTCCTCTCATCCTATTGCTTGTTACTTGGGAGAAGAGACCAACACCCACCTCGCTGCAACCTCCTTTCAGGTAGTTGTAGAGCACAATAAGGTCTCCCCTCAGCCTCCTTTTCTCCAGGCTAAACAACCCCAGTTCTCTCAGCCGCTCCTCATAAGGCTAGTGCTCTAGACCCCTCACCAGCTTCCTTCACATGCTGTGGACCCTGAGCTTACCAGTGTGGTTGGGTAAAAAAAGCCTGTTGGGTTTTTGCTCAGCTTACTTACTGTAGGGAAGGGAAGGCCCCAGCCGTCTACAGCCATACAGAAAACACTCTTCCTTGCTGGGGGAGAAGTTAAATTGCTTTCAACTTGAACCCCTCTGATGTGATACTATGTTACGCTGCCTACCCAGTACAACCCAGATACTGGATCAAGGGTATGTAGGAAAATACCTGGCAATATCTGCGTGTGTTAGAAATACCTGATGCTCACAGAGATAGAGCTGCAAGAAACCAGGCTGAGAAAACAAACCCTGTTTCATAGGGATCTACTGGGCTTTCAGGTATACAGGTACGTATTCATCAGGTAGCAACTCCTAAAGCATTTAAACAGGTTGTCTCATTTCATTTGGAGGAGGAGAAGTTTGTGGTGCGATCAGCCATTCAATACGTTCCCAAAAGACATCTGTAGAGGCTTTCAAACTTAATCTCCTGTTTAATGTTAACTCAAATTAAATGTTTCGTTTTCAAAATTGGCCAGAGAAACACGGACCTTCTGAAGTATTTTTCTCAGTATGGGTAGAATTTGAAATGGCTTTAGTTGAATTGGTTTTGAATATCCTCTTCAAAATGATTTTTTTGTGAATATTTCGGAGAAAGACATGAATCCACAGGTTATACAACTTCATAGTAATAATAGACAAAAGCCTAAGCTTGGAATCATCCTCCCTCAAGTGTGCAAATCTTACCAGTTTAATTTCTGTTTTGCCTGCGGAAAAGCAAATTGCACAAACTCCACAGTAAGTTGAAACTTCTGTTTCTTGCATTTATTTTGTGATGCTTTGTGGCTTCCTGTTGTGCAAAAGTGACACTAATTAAAGTAATCCATAGTGTGACTGGGGAGGACATGTCATAAACAGCAAACTGGTTGACTTAGCTGGATGTTGCTCATTTTTAACAGAAGTTTTATACTTATGGCATGCTGTTCACAGAGTAACCTGCTGGCAAATGTTGCTATTACAACTTTTTCTTTGGTGTAAATGTACGGTTTTTTCCTCTTGTCACCCTTTAATTTTTAATGGTGCTATATGGGGGTGAAACACAGTTTCTCTCTCTGCTGTCAGAAGCAGTAACAAGACAGACAGTAAAATGGCAAGTTGTTAGCTTGGTGCTCCCTGCAAATGCTGCCCCTCCACCTTGGAGGTGAATTTGTATTTATTTATTTAAAGGCATTGGAGTAACTATATTAATGACTTACTGTATGGGGATGGTTGGCTTTGGGGAAAATTGCCTTAGCTGTGAAAAAGTCATGATTAGTTCATAAACCAAAATGTTTTTTAAAGACTTGTAAGCTAGGTAAGCATAACTCATATACAGCATCTTATTTGAAACTTGAATTCATTGCTAATACCTGGAGAAGCAGGTTAAAATACCTATTGAAGTTCTGCCTGACCTATACCTGCTATGGTTTGTGCTTTTTAAGACAGAAACTCTGCAAGTTGAAGGGGAGGAGGGGAATCGGGGCTTAAAATTTTTTTTTTTTTTAGAGATAGTTTCTGAAATAAGAGCCTAAATAGTTATTTTTCAAGACTTATGTTGAAGGAACTGGTGAGCGACACAACCTCGGACAGAAGGAGGAAGTAAAACCCATATATAAAACCCATCCTTAGTGGAAAGGTTTTCCATTACCCTGTTATCTTTGGTCTGTTTTTGGGATATATAAGGAATTAGTATCTTGCAGCTGTAACGGAAAATAAATCTGTGTTATGGCATTAGGCCAGATCCGGCAGAGGCAAGGCTGCTGCGGCTCCCTGCCCCAGGTCTGACCCGTGGTGGGGCTGAGCATGTGTTCCCAGTAGGAAAAAAGGTTTTCCTGCCCAGAAGGAATCAAAGTGGAATTTCCTAAGATGACAGGACAAACTGCAGATCAGACAGTACAAGAGCATAGACCAGCCCCTGTTTATGTATGAGCAACCTTTTATCCCTCCGTTTTCCCACGTTTGTTCCTCCACGAGTCATCTAGATCCCTCCCTTTCCCTGCCTTTGGTTCCTCCCCTAAACAGCCTATAGTA